>NW_025767242.1:600000-764324 GCF_003918875.1 Haliotis rubra
TATCCTTCAAGTCAATATTTAATCACTCACGCTGAATATACTCAGGTGTATGTATAATACATGTCTCATCTGTGTAATGTAATTATATTCAGTTATGGTAAGCCACGCTCTTACACTATTACAGGCGAAGATGTGATCCGCGGTGGTGGTGAGATGGAGGTGGAAATTGGGATGGGGTGGTGGGATAGGTGTGGAAATTGGGATGGGGTGGTGATAGAGGGATAGAGGTGGAAATTGGGATGGGGTGGTGGGATAGAGGTGGAAATTGAGATGGGGTGGTTGGATAGAGGTGGAAATTGGGATGGAGTGGTGGGATGGGAGGTGGTTGGATAGAATTGAAATTGGGGAGTGTTGGATAGATAGGGTGGAAATTGGGATGGGGTGGGATAGAGGTGGAAATTGGGATGGGGGGGTGGTAGGATATGAGGTGGAAAGTGGGATGGAGTGGTGGGATAGAGGTGGAAATTGGGATGGGGTGGGTGGATAGAGGTGGAAATTGGGATGGGGTGGGTGGATAGAGGTGGAAATTGGGATGGGTGTTGGAGATGGGGTGGTGGGAATGGGAGAGGGTGGATAGAGGTGGAAACTGGGATGGGGTGGTTGGATAGAGGTGGAAATTGGGATGGGGTGGTTGGATAGAGGTGGAAATTGGGATGGGGTGGTTGGATAGAGGTGGAAATTGGGATGGGGTGGTGGATAGAGATAGGTGTGGATAGAGGTGGAAATTGGAGTGGTTGGATAGAAGTGGAAACTGGGGAGGGTGGTGGATAGAGGTGGAACTGGTATGGGATGGGGTGAAAGTGGGATAAAGTGGTTGGAAGTGGAAATGGGGTGGTGAGATAGAGGTGGAAATTGGGATGGGGTGGTTGGATAGAGGTGGAAATTGGGATGGGGTGGTGAGATAGAGGTGGAAATTGGGATGGAGTGGTTGGATAGAAGGTGGAAATTCGGACGGTGGTGGGATACTGGGAGGGGTGGTGGATAGGTGGGATGGGGTGGTGTTGGATAGAGGTGGAAATTGGGATGGGGTGGTGAGATAGAGGTGGAAATTGGGATGGACGGTGGATAGGGGAAAATTGGGATGGGGTGGTGGATAGAGGTGGGATGGGATGGGTGGTTGGATAGAGGTGGAAATTGGGAGGGGTGGTGGGATAGAGGTGGAAACTGGGATGGGGTGGTAGGATAGAGGTGGAAATTGGGATGGGGTGGTTGGATAGAGGTGGATATTGGGATGGGACGGTGGGATAGGTGTGGAAATTGGGATGTGGTGCATTGGAAAGAGGTGGAAAATGTAATGGGGTGGGTGGGGTAGGGATGGAGATTGAGATGCCTAGTGCCTGAAAAAATTTTTTTTTCGATATGAACAAATTCTTCCATTTAAACTGAATAGGGCCCCCATGAAGTTGGAGGAAATCGAGACTTGCTAGGATGTATGCACTGCGTACACTGCTGTGCGTTAGGAAAATGATATGGTTCAGTGACTAAGCTAAGTTGGGTAGGGTGAATATAAAGTCTGACTGGCAGAGCGGACGAGGAGTGGAAATTGGGGCGGGCGGAGTGGAACGGTATGGGTATGTGGATAGGCATGGGTGGTGCATGGGATGGGATGGGTTTGATTGAATGTACATACAGAACGGCAAACCACATCCTTTAAATCCAGAAAATAGGATGCTAAAAGTAAAGGCAGTTTTCCACCAGCTATCGACTGAACGGGTTATGTGGGCCTCTTCCTTGACAGGGCTTTAATTACTTAGAGAACATAGCCAAACAAATATTTGGCTCGTGTATACACGTTTATCAATAAATTAATCCATTCAGGCCAATTTATGCGCAGTCATTTCCGGCAGGTGTCCGTAGCTGTATGGCGGCGAACCACATCGACTACAGCATACCTGGCTTGTATACATATATACACAGCCACACAACTAGGCAGTGACTTTGGCAAAACTACATATACTCAAATACAATATTTAAAAGTGCTCTGAAAACTTTGGTGTGATGCAAACGTGTAACTTAATTAAAAGAGACATAAGAAAATTGTATTTGTTTCTTTATGCTTCAAGATCAGTCGGAACAAAATTGTGCTCACTGAAGCGAATCTGTCGATCTTAACGACTCGAATTAATTAGCTGTTCACGCCAAGCGTTGATTATTGACAAACGCCGATTCTTTATAACACGTACTAATTTCGCTATATAGGCAAAAGCAAATAAATATTAACCCGTATCAATATTTATCTGTTCTGTCATTAATTGTGATTTAAAGATCGATAGAAGAACTCTGATTACTATGTTCTTATAACAAATGTACGCTATAGCGGGGGAGCTATATTTGGTTGACAACCTTGAATCATCATCATCCGTCACTAAACCCACTGTTGTCTGGTTCATGCGCCCATCGTGTGACGCCATTTTACACTTTTTGTGTACCTCATGAAAACATTTAATCCAAAATAGACAAGATACGTGTAGCCTGAGTAGGAGGCTAACTAAATATAGTTGAGGGAACGTAATCTTATTAGACGTGACATGGGATACCACGGAGTAGAATGTATTATGACGTACTCATTAACATACTTTTCTACTCAAGCTAGTCGTTTAATTTATCTTTAACTATGTTGGGCTTCAACTTTGAGATGCTACTAAACAACAGGTACATTTTTCGGTGATTTTCTCCTGTAAACATGCATATATATCTGGAATAGGGTTCCTGTTAACACGTCTTTTATTATTAATTTTAAATTAGTTTCAATAGACATATGTTCGTGTTCACAGTTCCACCTTCGCGTTTGTACATCTGTGTTTACATTTCTTTATATAAAATGTGAGAGGCAGATGTATATATTAAGAGCTTTTTGTGTCAGTCGTGCTTCGTGTTAACATTTAGAGATTCATTAATACTGAGTCAGGTTTGAGTTAACTGATCTTCGTGTTTACTGACAGATCTTCAAGTCAGTGTTTACATAATTATACAGTGACATATCAGTACAATGTACATGGATCGCCGAAATACACGATTAACTGTCCAGAATTTATAGTTAGAACTGACATATAATCCAAACTATGTCGTGTAGCTTGAACTATTGAAATAAAACGCCAGATCATCTGGGACTACATATATTGAGTGAACACAATATGCAACCTTTCGCCGCTGGAACCCGCTCAGTGCTTCGTAAGCTCCAGCATTGAGCAGCCATTTTAAACAGCTTGTTTAATTCGACGGCAGTTCATTTTGGTCTCTATTTTTGTTGTTCTGATGATTCACGCCAGATGGTGCGTGCATAATTTCTACAGTATTTATGCCGTCAACGCTATCATTGCTATACCGTACCACACATTTTTGAAGTTTGGACATCATACCATACAACACATTTTTGAAGTTTGGACATCAGTTTGACTCTCATTCTTTAAATAATTATAATGTAGTTTATTTCCTAGTCTGCCTTATTAATCGTTTGGAATACCTAAAAAATGAAACCAACACAAGCGTAGATTGTCTCAGCTCTGAAAGTTAGACTCGATTGGGATTTTACTGTTCAGTTCCTCGACAAGTCAAGGTTCTAAATATAGTAGGACTTGATGTTAATCTGCTCATCTCACGTATGTCGACTTTATGTCCTTAATGCAAACAGCGGATAACACATATGACTAGTCGATGATAATAAATGTGCGTTGTGGCCCAGTTTTGCTGTTATACGTCTGACTTCCGTTGACTGGCTTATGCGAAGTTGTGTATTGTAGTCTCACGTGATTGTGGCTCGACGTAGGGGTTTGACTATAATGAAGAACTTGATGACATGATCTGAAATGATAACGTCATTTCAAGATTACGTGAGCGCGCGTGATTAAGCGAGAGGGGGTGACTGTGAGCGTGGCGTGGCGTGGCGTGGCGTGGGGTGGCGTGGCGTGGCGTGGCGTGGCGTGGCGTGGCGTGGCGCGGTGTATGCGAAAGCGTGGCGTAGCGTATACGAAAGTGTGGGTATGGCGTGTCGTATCGTATCGTATCGTATCGTATCGTGGCGTGGCGTGGCGTGGCGTGGCGTGGCGTGGCGTGGCGTGGCGTGGCGTGGCGTGGCGTGGCGTGGCAGTGTGGACGTGGTGTGGTGAATGTATTGTGGTATGTGCGAGTGATAGCATCATGGTTACTAACTTTCTTCAAAATATTAACTTCCATGTTTCACTTGAAGCAAACTTTAATGTGTGGCGGTAAATTGATGCGTTAGACGATTTGTAAGTGTGGTGTAGTTCATTTCATGTCCAGTGTATGAAATGTCAGTGTGTCACATGCGTCACATTTTATAAAAAATATTAACATTCGGTATGCCTCTGATCAATATTAGATGCACGGTGCGCGGCATGACGGTTTACATGGATCAATGTTTGATATGGATCGATGGCTGAGTTGCATCGGGTTGCTGAGTTGAGTTGGTTGACACGGGTTGACACGGGTTGATGTTGATGGAGGGTTGATATGGATCGTGAGCTGGCATGAACCTAGGTTCAATGTGGATCGTAGGTTGACATGGATGGAGGGTTAACATGAGTCGTGAGCTGACATGGATGGAGGGTTGACATGGGTTGTGAGTTGACATGGATCGTGAGCTGACATGGATGGAGGGTTGACATTGGTCGTGGGTTGACATGGATGGAGGGTTGACATGGGTTGTGGGCTGACATGGATGGAGGGTTAACATGGGTCGTGAGCTGACATGGATGGAGGGTTGACATGGGTTGTGGGTTGACATGGATGGAGGGTTGACATGGGTCGTGGGCTGACATGGATGGAGGGTTGACATGGGTCGTGAGCTGACATGGATGGAGGGTTAACATGGGTCGTGGGTTGACATGGATGGAGGGTTGACATGGGTTGTGGGTTGACATGGATGGAGGGTTGACATGGGTTGTGAGCTGACATGGATGGAGGGTTGACATGGGTTGTGGGTTGACATGGATGGAGGGTTGACATGGGTTGTGGGCTGACATGGATGGAGGGTTGACATGGGTCGTGAGCTGACATGGATGGAGGGTTGACATGGGTTGTGGGCTGACATGGATGGAGGGTTGACATGGGTTGTGGGCTGACATGGATGGAGGGTTGACATGGATGGAGGGTTGACATGGGTCGTGGGCTGACATGGATGGAGGGTTGACATGGGTCGTGGGCTGACATGGATGGAGGGTTGACATGGGTCGTGGGCTGACATGGATGGAGGGTTGACATGGGTCGTGGGCTGACATGGATGGAGGGTTGACATGGGTCGTGAGCTGACATGGATGGATGGGGTTGACATGGGTTGTGGGTTGACATGGATGGAGGGTTGACATGGGTCGTGAGCTGACATGGATGGAGGGTTGACATGGGTCGTGAGCTGACATGGAATGAGGGTTGACATGGTCGTGGGCTGACATGGGTGGAGGGTTGACATGAGTCGTGAGCTGACATGGATGGAGATGGGTTGACATGGGTCATGGGTTGACATGGATGGAGGGTTGACATGGGTCGTGAGCTGACATGGATGGGGAGTTGACATGGGTCGTGGGCTGGACATGGATGGAGGGTTGACATGGGTCGTGAGCTGACATGGATGGAGGGTTGACATGGGTTGTGGGTTGACATGGATGGGGGTTGACATGGGTCGTGAGCTGACATGGATGGAGGGTTGACATGGGTCTTGGGCTGACATGGATGGGGGTTAACATGAGTCGTGGGTTGATATGGATGGAGGGTTGACATGGGTTGTGGGTTGACATGGATGGAGGGTTGACATGGGTCGTAGGCTGACATGGATGGAGAGGTTGACATGGGTCGTGGGTTGATATGGATGGAGGGTTGACATGGGTCGTGGGCTGACATGGATGGAGGGTTGACATGGGTCATGGGTTGACATGGATGGAGGGTTGACATGGGTCGTGAGCTGACATGGATGGAGGGTTGACATGGGTTGTGGGTTGACATGGATGGAGGGTTGACATGGGTCGTGAGCTGACATGGATGGAGGGTTGACATGGGTTGTGGGTTGACATGGATGGAGGGTTGACATGGGTCGTGAGCTGACATGGATGGAGGGTTGTGACATGGGTCGTGGGTGGAGGGTTGACATGGGTCGTGGATTGACATGGATGGAGGGTTGACATGGGTCGTGGGCTGACATGGATGGAGGGTTGACATGGGTTGTGGGTTGACATGGATGGAGGGTTGACATGGGTCGTGGGCTGACATGGATGGAGGGTTGACATGGGTTGTGGGCTGACATGGATGGAGGGTTGACATGGATGGAGGGTTGACATGGATGGAGGGTTGACATGGGTCGTGAGCTGACATGGATGGAGGGTTTATATGGGTCGTGAGCTGACATGGAATGAGGGTTGACATGGGTTGTGGGTTGACATGGATGGGAGGGTTGACATGGGTCGTGAGCTGACATGGATGGAGGGTTGACATGGGTCGTGGGCTGACATGGATGGAGGGTTGACATGGGTCGTGGGCTGACATGGATGGAGGGTTGACATGGGTTGTGGGTTGACATGGATGGAGGGTAGACATGGGTCATGGGTTGACATGGATGGAGGGTTGACATGGGTCGTGGGCTGACATGGATGGAGGGTTGACATGGGTCGTGGGCTGACATGGATGGAGGGTTGACATGGGTCGTGGGTTGACATGGGTCGCGGACTGATGTGCATCTATGGTTGAGGATTGATATGGGTTGACATTGATCGAGGATTAATGTGGATTGTCGGATGATTGGACCTAAGGTTTAATATGGGAAGTAGCATAAATTCACCTTCAATGATTGCGGAAGCATTGTTCGTGACGTATGATAAGTGTTGTTTATGACAAGCGACATGAGTGTTGTTGAGACGTGTCTTGTGTATCATGGTGTAGTTGTTGGCGTGTCATATGTGTAATTTAGCGACGCATTCTGTGTGTGCCCTCAGTGACCCGCGTGCACCACCGTTGTCGGGTTACGCAGAAAGACCATGGGACTTTCCATCAGCGCCTTGTGCGAGTCGTCATGACCACCATCCTCAGAGACGGAATATGTGGTTATAAATGGTTGTGGGCCATGTTAGCGTACGCAGCTACTCAGCTTGAATTAGTAACAATTATTTAAAACTACACGCGAGACGCGGGGTAATCGAACTGTATTTGTATATAGGTCCCTTCGGACTTGCGTAGAGCTGATACGGCCCCTCTGACTTGACCTTCCACCTGAAGCCGACTACGTGAACGCACTTAGTCGTACTAGTACAAGTCTTGGATTGGAACCTTTGTTATATAACACGGAATGTCCATTAGAATGAGTGAGTGAGTTTAGATTTACGCCGCTTTTAGCAATATTCCAGCAATATCACGGCGGGGGACACCAAAGTCCCATTAGAACAATTTTAGCTTGAATTACACGGGTCAAGTTGTGAAACTATGAAGACATATGGCATCATGTTACATTGCATCGCTGGGCGGTGGGGTAGGCTAGTGGTTAAAGCGTTCACCCGTCGTACCGAAGACTCGGGTTCAATTCCCAGCATGGGTAAAATGTGTGAGGCCCATTTCTGGTGTCCCCCGACAAGATATTGCTGGATTATTTCTAAAAGCAACGTAAAACCATACTCACTCACTATTGCATCGCGTCTACTTGAATTCTGAATCTGTGACTAAATCATTTTTTTCGCTAGATGCTTTTTCTAATACCCTTTCACCTCCCAATCGAGGTATGATGAAGTCATCCGATCCCTGTTTACCACAGATGTTATACTTCCAATAGGGGTGAGTGGGTGAGTGCGTGCGTGCATGCGTGAGTGAGTGGTGAGTGAGTGAGTGAGTGAGTGAGTGAGAGTCCTTTTGCCAATATTCCAGGTTCTCGGTGTGACGAAAGAGCAAAGGATAAAAGTGGGTTTAGGATTCGAATGCATTGCTGGGTTTGGTGGGTACGGCTTATTACTATTACGATATATCTGTCCCTTTACCACTCCTGCTCAACCACTTACCCAACGATCCGCCCAAAAGTCAAGATGTCACATTATTGCTGTAATGATCTCTGAAAAATATATTCCTATGCGCTAATAGCGACATGTACAAAGATACTTAACATAGATTCATAAGTAACACGCCACATTGTGTCACGAAGGAATATGCGCTGTTTAAATCGAACGAAATCGATCAGCGGAGACCATCTCAGAATGGCTTCTTTCCCTGTCATTACAAGCCTCGGTACAACGAAATGACCAGACTCTCGCTACAATAGAGGCCTGCCTCCTTATAACATACAGACATGTATTGATTCTGGGGATATTATTGTGCCTGTAAGGTATATGTTGCTAACATACGAGTGATATTCCGACGAAATTGGAAAATATGTTTTTTTCTGATACTTGCCAAGAACGGTCAACACAGACCAGATGACGATGTTTGTACTTCCTGTCGAGGCTGTTGAGATGAGCAGCGGGAAGTTTTATGTCCGAGCCAGCTGGAGGACTACAGCTCGTGTAAAGAATAATCACTTTTCGCTATCGAGAACAATGTCTCACTTGTATGAGCGCTGTTAGACTAACGCGTAGTCTCTGAAAAATATGCAACTCTGAGAGAAACAAATAAATCCATGTAAATTGAAAAGAGCCACAGTGGAGATGGGAGATTCAGAGCTTGCTGTAAATCCTTTAAGGCGTTTGCATTGCAGGCAGTGATGGGTGAAGGGAAATGATATCGTTCGGGGCCTGTGAGACAGACGAGGTTAGGTAGGGTGGATATAAAGTCTGACTGGGTAGAGTGGGCGAGGGATGAACATTGGGGTGGGGCAGGGTGGAATAGTATTGGCATGTGGATGGACACGGCTGGTGGTGCATGAGATGGGATGGGATTGATGGATTTTACCAATGATCATATAGAACGGCGATTCACAACCACATCCTGTGAAATAGGATACACAATTGCATAACTCAAGGCGCTTATCTACAGGCGGTTTCAGTAAATGATATTGCATTTCCAAAAATTCTATGCGGGAGATATTGGAAATCTTGTATTACCATATCAGCTTGAAGTGGTTGAGGATTTCTTCCACGAAAATGTCTACTTTGAGAAGTGAGCGTATGTCTATCAGACACTCATTAGGGATGGGGAGAGAAGCGGCTGGAAAGCTAGGTCTGCATCCTCATATTAAACAGGGTAGGTACGGAGAAGGAAGGAGGATACCCGTGAGGTAAAGGGGAGCAATGTTCCGGACAACTGGTTGTCCCAGCAAATATTATTTTAAATCTTTAAGCACCACTTGGCATATGCTTACGACGGCTGCGGGTGCCACCGATGGCGCTGGATACATCGTCGCTATGTCATAGTCATTCATATGCTGATATTCTTGGCGCATGGGTGGTCATAGACTACAATAAATACTCACCAACAACTATTGATCAAATTCAGCTGATTACAACCAGCATTGTCAGCGTTCTGCACCTGGCATCTATTCGGAACAACAGCCGCGTAGAAAGTAGATCCGGCAGTTGCCGCGGTGGTCGGCCATCATCTGCCGACGCATTTCGACGATGGGCGTAGAATACACGATATACCTTTCTAAAGTTTGGTCTGTATCTTAGTTTGTACCTTACTGCATCTTAGCCTGTATCTTGGTCTTATTATCCCAATCACTACAAGAAAACTATGGACATCAATAATTTTGATTCAAGACTTATTGCAGATTTAAAAAAAGGCTGTATGTCTAAATCTTAGTATTCGTCACTCGTTCGTTTCCGTTACCTCCAGGAAGAGTATTGTTGACCACACTTTGCCTACGCGTGAACAATCTCCACGTTGTCGGCAAGAATGAGTGCGTGCATTCATCACAACTTTACCTTTCCTTACCTGCAATAGGTCTCACGAGGCGCTACTTCCGGTACTAAGTTGGTTCCGGCTCCCTTTGCGTGCGCAAACTTGCGATATGCGACACGGGGCCCAGCTTACTTCCGGTTTTTGCTGACAAGCGTATATTCAAGAACCAGATCTAGATCCAAATTGCGCTACCGCCAAATAGTACTTGACCAGACCGGACCAAGTGCACAACAATGCTGCCACAGCTGTTGACAGTCGTAATAATTGGCTAATTTGGTGATGGTAGATCCGAAATTTGTTATTCCTGCAAGGATTATCGGTTCCTTACTGTCATCTGACAACCATGAGACCATTCGGAAAGGTATGAAACGTTATTTGTTAACTAAGGTCGCGAAGTGAAGTGACCTACTTACGGGCCCTATACGCGATCCTACGAATTGTGACGGATCCGGAATAGCACGAGTAGTCACGAACTGAAAGTGTTTAAATAACAAATGATAGTTCGTCAATTTCCGGAATAACCCTAACAACCAGAGAATGTTCTGCAGCGACACGGAATGACCTGGCGTCCACGAACACGTGTCTGATTCCGGCAAAGCCTACTTTTTACATGGACTAAGAATGTCTTGAGCGTGGGCCTCACTGGGTGAATGGAATAAGCTCCAATTTATCCGATTATTCTACATACTTATATCCGAGTTCGTTACATGAGAAGTAGACAGATTGCAGATAACTTGAAGGCAGCGGGATTATCAGCTACGTGACGAAGATGACAAAGCGTGTACTCCAAGAAGTCAAACGAATATTCAAATAGTGTTACTTCATTGTGAGGTCAAGATATACTCTTGGCTCATCTTGCATGATTGACTATCATCTAGACTAACATCTAGTCTCTGAAATGAACATATTTTACACACAAAAAAACGGTTAATAAGTTATACTGATTAAGTAAAATAAAAACGTGCCTAGAGACTTTCTTCATTTTCAGAAACTGCGGTAATCTAGTTTGCCACATATTCTAGACTTGCATGGGCTGCATTGGGTGTATTTCCTTCAGGTCTGTATGACAGACTAGAAATGACGCACTACACTGCGATTTGTAGGGACGGACTACTCGCACGATTAAACGAACAATTAGAATTGTATCCCGCCACAAAAAGCAATATTTCAACACTATCACAGCTAAATAATTAAGTCTATTCAAGACCAACCAGTGACTGGACTTAAGAGCAACTTTCAACGTCATCGTGGTGTGACGACAAGACCACAGCGAAGTCATTGAGTGGTCATCGAGTCTCGCCATTCAATCTGTTGTGGACCTCTTGCGCAATCAAAGATCACTGTAGACCAATTCTATGCAGGGTCCCCATGGGGGAAAACTGATTCGATTGATGTGGGCACTACCCATTTATAGTCCCGCTCAATCCGATATCCTGAGTAAACCGTAACGTCATTTGCTAATGGCCTGTCTGCTCCTCACTAAACAGATAGCTACAATACGCCAGTGGTCATTGTCTCTCTATCAAATTTTCTAGATTCTGCAAAATGTATTAATCAGTTCCCACGCACCCCGTGACGCTGCCTCGTCACGCCGTTAACTCGGGTTCGACTCCTGACGGTGAAACCATTTCTGGTGTCCCATCTCACCCCAACCCCTTCCGGGATGACTCAGCTTGAATATTGCTAAAAGCAGCGTAAAACTCAACTCGCTAAATTCTCGCTCACGTGTCAAAATGTATAATCTAATTAATCCGCAACATCTGAAGAGATTCATTAATAAGATACGCATCGAGTTCACACAAAGCTGTAATTACAGTCAGGGGAACATTGAAGAGAAGGCACGGACGTCGGGGAGCGCGACTTGTTTAAATCGTAATTACCTCACCCTTCGTTTGTCTCTGGAGTCGGTACCTTGATGTACGGCGCTGTTGACATTATGGTTAAAGGTAAACGTAACTAATCATATTATATCATTGGTACAGACTATATGGATCGACCGATTTATCAGCTTCTGGTCAGTAAGGTTCTGGGTTAGATTTGGTCTTCAGAAGCCTGTGATTGCCGTTAGAGGCGACAAAAGGGATCGGGGGAGCTGAGTTGATTGATTATTTGTGTAAATTGGTGCTCACGATTTCAGTCACTTCATTGTCTAGTCCAGACTCTAGATTTTACATATAACGAGAATATTTAGGACTAAGGTCTTAAACAACAAATAGACAATCAAATATAGAAACAACTAATTTGGAGTCATTTTAATGTTAAATTAGATAAAAATTAAGTCAAACTTTATGTTTTCAATTTTGATAATGTGCTTTGAAATCAATCAGAAAGTGATTAACACAGATGCAAGTTTGTGTTCGTTTGTCTGTTTCCCGAAATCAAGATACTGGTTTTTCATACTACTGCCCAGTAGAGAACCAGACTATTCATTATTAAAGCAATTATATCGCTGTGATGCATTCCGGGTGATGAATTGTATCAGGCGGAGACGGGGATGATAAAATAAACATGACACCATCACGATTACCTGCGCAACTACATACACGAGGGCTGGCTTGTCCGTGGAGACCGGTTGCCAGTCTAAGTATGACAGGCAATTAGTAGTGGTGAAGAGAGTCGTTGTAGTAAACATGGCGATGGAGCCGGGGCGTATAATGGCCTTGTGTGTTGTAGTCATGGAGAAGTAGAACAGTGGTAGTCGTTGACGTGGCAGGGTGTGGTGTAGTTTTGTCGCCATGCTGTAGTGCCTCTATCTACGTCGGTCATGGCGATGTTTCAGCGGTATCACTGTCACTGAAACGGCGTTAGACATTGTGCCCATGTAACTAGCAACAGGGGTTATGGTTCAGCTGGCAGTAACTAGCAACAGGGGTTATGGTTCAGCTGGCTGTAACTAGCAACAGAGGTTATGGTTCAGCTGGCTGTAACTAGCAACAGGGGTTATGGTTCAGCTGGCAGTAACTAGCAGCAGGGGTTATGGTTCAGCTGGCAGTAACTAGCAACAGGGGTTATGGTTCAGCTGGCAGTAACTAGCAACAGAGGTTATGGTTCAGCTGGCAGTAACTAGCAACAGAGGTTATGGTTCAGCTGGCAGTAACTAGCAACAGGGTTATGGTTCAGCTGGCAGTAACTAGCAACAGAGGTTATGGTTCAGCTGGCTGTAACTAGCAACAGAGGTTATGGTTCAGCTGGCAGTAACTAGCAACAGAGGTTATGGTTCAGCTGGCTGTAACTAGCAACAGGGTTATGGTTCAGCTGGCTGTAACTAGCAACAGAGGTTATGGTTCAGCTGGCAGTAACTAGCAACAGAGGTTATGGTTCAGCTGGCTGTAACTAGCAACAGAGGTTATGGTTCAGCTGGCTGTAACTAGCAACAGAGGTTATGGTTCAGCTGGCAGTAACTAGCAACAGGGGTTATGGTTCAGCTGGCAGTAACTAGCAACAGAGGTTATGGTTCAGCTGGCTGTAACTAGCAACAGAGGTTATGGTTCAGCTGGCTGTAAGCTGGCTGTAACTAGCAACAGGGTTATGGTTCAGCTGGCTGTAACTAGCAACAGAGCTTATGGTTCAGCTGGCTGTAACTAGCAACAGAGGTTATGGTTCAGCTGGCTGGCAGTAACTGGCAGTAAGCAACAGAGGTTATGGTTCAGCTGGCTGTAACTAGCAACAGGGGTTATGGTTCAGCTGGCAGTAACTAGCAACAGAGGTTATGGTTCAGCTGGCTGTAACTAGCAACAGAGGTTATGGTTCAGCTGGCTGTAACTAGCAACAGAGGTTATGGTTATGGTTCAGCTGGCAGTAACTAGCAACAGAGGTTATGGTTCAGCTGGCTGTAACTAGCAACAGTTATGGTTCAGCTGGCTGCGTTATGCAACAGAGCTGGTTCAGCTGGCTGTAACTAGCAACGGAGGTTATGGTTCAGCTGGCAGTAACTAGCAACAGAGGTTATGGTTCAGCTGGCTGTAACTAGCAACAGGGTTATGGTTCAGCTGGCTGTAACTAGCAACAGTTCAGCTGGCTGTAACCTAGCAACAGGGGTTATGTCAGCTGTTATGGTTCAGCTGTAACCAGCAACAGAGTTAAGCTAGCATAACAGTGGTTATGGTTCAGCTGGCTGTAACTAGCAACAGAGGTTATGGTTCAGCTGGCAGTAACTAGCAACAGGGTTATGGTTCAGCTGGCAGTAACTAGCAACAGCAGGTTATGGTTCAGCTGGCAATAACCAGCAACAGAGGTTATGGTTCAGCTGGCAGTAACTAGCAACAGAGGTTATGGTTCAGCTGGCAGTAACTAGCAACAGAGGTTATGGTTCAGCTGGCAGTAACTAGCAACAGGGGTTATGGTTCAGCTGGCAGTAACTAGCAACAGAGGTTATGGTTCAGCTGGCAGTAACTAGCAACAGAGGTTATGGTTCAGCTGGCAGTAACTAGCAACAGAGGTTATGGTTCAGCTGGCTGTAACTAGCAACAGAGGTTATGGTTCAGCTGGCAGTAACTAGCAACAGAGGTTATGGTTCAGCTGGCTGTAACTAGCAACAGAGGTTATGGTTCAGCTGGCAGTAACTAGCAACAGAGGTTATGGTTCAGCTGGCAGTAACTAGCAACAGAGGTTATGGTTCAGCTGGCTGTAACTAGCAACAGAGGTTATGGTTCAGCTGGCAGTAACTAGCAACAGGGTTATGGTTCAGCTGGCTGTAACGAGCAACAGAGGTTATGGTTCAGCTGGCTGTAACTAGCAACAGGGTTATGGTTCAGCTGGCTGTAACTAGCAACAGGGGTTATGGTTCAGCTGGCAGTAACTAGCAGCAGGGGTTATGGTTCAGCTGGCAGTAACTAGCAACAGTGGTTTGGGTTCACCTTAGGCAGCAGAGCGATAATTATCAGTGAGGACGAAGCTATTATGCCAGTTGAAATGTATGCTATATGCTCGTACCCGAAGTAATCAGGTTATATATAGTGTGGTAATACACCAAATCCATGTCAACATATGAGTCGTACGTTAGAAAGTCGTACGTTAGAAAGGTCAGTTAATGACTTCGTTATCACAATCACCAGCAGCATCAAGGTAGTCAGTAAGGGCGATCGTCAGCAGTCAACACAGTGACCTAAGTAGGACATTATTGACTTCTATGTGATATAAGACATAATGACCGACAACAAGTTCTAACCAGCGATTACAATGACGCAGCGGTGTACTAATTATACGAGGTAAGCTCGGGGGTGGTTGAGTTTGTTGGGTACTTAATGCTAACAATCTTGTGGGGAGAACAATGACGGACGCTAAGGTAAGTGATCTACCTCAACTGCCCTGGCGCAATACAGTCCAACTGATTACATCTCAACAATATACAATATTCTGAGGTTTAGAGAGAGAGAGAGTTAAAGGTCGTGCAGAGACACACGTAAATACGACATAAGATATGTAAATGTTAGCAAGACCAGTACGAACATATGTCTTAGGGCAGACTATTTTTATCCGTCCCTGCTTCAATCATTATTTTTTCTCTGAATGGAGAATTGATTTCACAACATATTTTAGGACATATTCAGGACAGTAATAAAATTAATAGTTAAACTGAAATTTACAGAATTTTTCTTAATTAATCTGTAAAACGGGAACACACAC
The DNA here is from genome assembly GCF_003918875.1 of Haliotis rubra. Classification (NCBI taxonomy): domain Eukaryota; kingdom Metazoa; phylum Mollusca; class Gastropoda; order Lepetellida; family Haliotidae; genus Haliotis; species Haliotis rubra. The sequence goes on from NW_025767242.1 coordinate 615,445, forward strand.
CACCAACCTACAGTCCGTGAACCATATTATCTTCCCTCCTTTCACTGTCATACATAGCAATAACTCGGGCAAATATATAATCTCCAACTTCACAGGTCCACTTTCAGTATAAACACAGTTGAGTCTTTCCACCAAAATAAACATTTCAGTGACTAAGTGTTAAACACTCATGAACACTTCTGGCTTGGGTACGTCTCCTGGACAACTACAGGTCGAACTTCTCAAATACTGTTGCGATGACAGATTGTTCTTCCTTGGAAATAGACACGTTTAGACACGTGTCATTTACAGGTCAATCTCTTAAAAAGATTTTATACCCAGATGGTTTCTATTTGATATGGCTTGCAACAAATGTAAATGAGGCTCCAGAGATCCCTCAAAGGTCAAAGTCACCGTACAAGCAGAGTGTTTATAATTAATTAAGGCATTATGCAGATTTCCTGGTTCAAGACAATGCCTTACCTAATTCAGTTTGTCGACGAGTCATCTGTTTCTTCGAGTTAAAGTTATTAAAATATATAGATAGGTACTTAGAATGCCATGATGTTTCGATTTGGTATGGTAATCGACTTGTCACACCATCGCCAAAAGCGGAAGTACTATCGCCAGACACATCCTAAAACCGGAAGTACCATCGCCTGGCACCTCCTAAAACCGGAAAACAACACAAGCCAAGTAACATTCAGATTTTTCGAAAACCTAGAAACAAGGTTTTGTTTGTTTGTTTTTCAACACGCACTGAGCTCTGAATACGTCTTTTCATATGAACATATGAGCCCGGAACATCGATCTAAGTCAGTGCGTCCGACTTTCCGATCTCTTTTGTCGCAAGGCAGGTAATATAATATGTGTCTGGGGCATTCAGAGTGGGGCGCCGACGAGGTTGATGTCGCACCTGCATGCACAGAGGATGCAATAAACGGGCTCGGGTTGTGAGGCTGATGGATGTCATCTATTCCAAAATGACGACATAGATCTATCTATTGCTCAATGGGTGTTAAAAAAAAAAAAAGAAGAAAAACAACTACCCCCAACCCAAAACAAAACAAACCAACAATACAAGAAAACAAAAAACAAACAACAAAACCAACAAAGAAAAGTAGGAACAAAAAGGAAGAAATACTCAGAATTTTGATTCTTCGATTCTCATGTCATCAATCGTCACCACTCGTCTCTTTCCGTAACGTCGCAATTCGAATTGTCGCGGAATGACACGAGTAGTCACATAAGCGCACGACAACGGGAGCGACAGTGAAATTCAGCCGTCTCACAAGTGACAGGACAACGACCATGGATTCACAATACTCAGTGTAGAGGTGGTTACAGTTGGTAACAGGGATACAAAGAAGTGTACTAATCACGTCTGCACGCCCAACCACCCCACTCGTTAGTCGCCTCTTTCTCAAGACAGGGTAATATTGGAACATTCAGAAAGGGGCGCAGACGAGGTTGATGTTGTACCTGCATGCGCTGCAAACACTTTGCGATACCTAAATAACTGCAATTTTGTAAAAGTGATGTTATTGTTCCACAAATGTTGTATTGGTTAACAATACTGTTGCCTGGCAACGTCACATGTCATGACGCACGAACTGTACCGCTAATATATTCACTACGGTCATGATGTAGGACATCTGCTTGTGTCAGAAAGCTCCCAGTCATATGCTGAGTACAGCAATTGTAACCTGGAAACATATCGAATATGTAACGCACAGTGAATTCAGGCCAAACACACCTGGCGGGTCGACCACAGCTGTGTTTATTCGTCATGTTGCGATGTGTGTCAGTCTAACAGTAAACGATTCGCCTAATTACACAAGGATAATGTAAACACGTGATCTTGGCCTCGTCTTCTCAGGACCTGGGGAGAGTGAAGTGAAGTCCACCTTTAAAGGAGGCTAATGTAAACACGTGATCTATGCAGGAACTAGGTCTTGTCGTGTTTGGAGCTAGGGGGAGTGGAATGAAATCCACCTTTAAAGGGGATAATGTAAAGACTTCATCCATGCAGGATCTAGGCCTCGTCTTCTCAGGGCATGGGGACAGTGGAGTGAAGTCCACCTTTAAAGGGGGATAATGTAAACACGTGATCCATGCAGGATCTAGGCCTCGTCTTCTCAGGGCATGGGGACAGTGGAGTGAAGTCCACCTTTAAAGGGGGATAATGTAAACACGTGATCTATGCAGGATCTAGGTCTTGTCTTGTCAGGACCTGGGGACAGTGGAGTGAAGTCCACCTTTAAAGGGGAAATGTAAACACGTGATCTATGCAGGATCTAGGTCTTGTGATGTCAGGACCTGGGGAACGGAGTGAAGTCCACCTTTAAAGGAGGATAGTGAAAACGCGTGGTCCATGCAGGCTCTCGGCTTCGTCTGTCAGGAACGAGGGAGAGTGGAATGAAGACCGCCTTTAAATGATGCCAGTGCTCAACCATCCCAGACCGGTTGAAAATTAACTTTTATAAATCAAATTGTTTCAAGTCTGGTTTGGTGGTGTGTAGCCAATTTCAAGTCCTGGTTCAGGGGCGTATGGTCAATTTCAAGTCCTGCCGCAGGGGCGTATAGTCAATTTCAAGTCCTGCTTCAGGGGCGTATAGCCAATTTCAAGTCCTGCTTCAGGGGCGTATAGCCAATTTCAAGTCCTGGTTTAAGGGCGTATGGTCAATTTCAAGTCCTGCTTCAGGGGCGTATAGTCAATTTCAAGTCCTGCTTCAGGGGCGTATAGCCAATTTCAAGTCCTGGTTTAAGGGCGTATGGCCAATTTCAAGTCCTGGTTTAAGGGCGTATGGTCAATTTCAAGTCCTGCTTCAGGGGCGTATAGCCAATTTCAAGTCCTGGTTTAAGGGCGTATGGTCAATTTCAAGTCCTGCTTCAGGGGCGTATAGCCAATTTCAAGTCCTGGTTTAGGGGCGCATGGCCAATTTCAAGTCTAGGTGTAGTGCCAATGCCCAATTATAATGCTATGTTAAGTGGCATGTTTCTGGTCTCTGTTTAGTAATGTGCGTCAAATTTCAAGTCAACGTTTTGTGATGTGTGGCCAATTTCAATCCTCGGTTCACTGCTTCATGTCAAATGCCAGGCCATGGTAAAGAGGCGTGTGTCAAATCCGTTGTGAGTGAGTGAATGAGTGAGTTGGGTTTTACGCCGCTTTTAGCAATATATGGGCTTCACACATTGTGCCCATGTGGGGATTCGAACCCGGGTCGTCAGCGTGACGAGCCGACGCTTTAACTATTAGGCTACCCCACCGCCCCCCAATCTGTTGTGAGCTTCATCCCCTTTGAACGCAGTTTTAGAAGCCATTTACCGTGCCTCTGTACACATGGGGAGCTCTATACAAAGGCTGATTCTAATTCAACTTAGTATGTAACACGAGTTCTGATTGGTCAATGCTATAAATTTCCGACCGTATAATCAGCATATACGGTCGCAATTTGAAAACCGAGTCACCAAAACCTTTGAATGTATCCCTACACTACACTTGGGGTAACGTTGTTTTGCAGGACATTGTCATTTGCAGAAGCCATTGGTCAATTAACTCCCCTATCCAGCTGAAATGGGTGGAATTTGTGTTAAAAAAGACAAAACTGTATCATAAATTTAATTTTAAGTTCAAACAACTTACTCGCAACGGGCTGTTGACCCAACACTGTTAGATCATGAAACAAGGTTATGACGTCATTATGGAGCGTGACGTCACCTGCTGTGACGTCATTTGACAACAAAACTCATAATGGCCCGTAGTTGAAGAATCAGCGGGCCGCTCATTTCTGTAACTAGAGGGCGGTCTCATTTTATCTATAATACTATTATCTATTCATTATTGTCAGATTTAGTCTGTGTGCGCCTAATAAATGTGTGTAGTGTGAAAAGGGAACTACTTTTTCTGGCGATGGTGTAAGTTCAAAGAGTGATGTGATTAACCTTTGACCTAGAAGAACTTTGACCTGGTTTAAATAATGAATTTCTTTCACGAAAAGCAGCGTAAAACGAGTTGAATTAGAATGGGGATAACTGTGTTTACCGATACGAATTGTCTGGTCCAGATTCGATTATTTTAACGCAGGTTGAGAGGTTGAGAGGTTGAGAGAGAGAGAGTTGAGAGGTTGAGAGAGAGAGAGAGAGAGAGAGAGAGAGAGAGAGAGAGAGAGAGAGAGAGAGAGAGAGAGAGAGAGAGAGAGGAGGCATAGCGGATGGATACATAATAAACACGATAACGTATAAATAACATATATTTATTTAGTCTTTGACAATGCGTTTGGCTATGCGTTTTCTACAGGATTATCAAGCTTTACCCAATGCAGATTGTTTTGGAATTAATTGCAGTCATTTCATTCAGATGCTGTCTGTACAACATGGCTGTAGAGAGAGAGAGAGAGAGAGAGAGAGAGAGAGAGAGAGAGAGAGAGAGAGAGAGAGAGAGAGAGAGAGAGAGAGAGAGAGAGAGAGAGAGAGAGAGAGAGAGAGAGAGAGAGAGAGAGAGAGAGAGAGAGAGAGAGGGCCCGGATGGATACATAATAAACACGATAACGTATAAATAACATATATTTAAGTCTTTGACAATGCGTTTTGGCTATGCGTGCCTACAGGATTATCAAGTTTACCCAATGCAATTGTTTTGGAATTAATTGCAGTCATTAGATCTAGATGCTTCTTGTATGCATGGGTAGAGAGAGAGAGAGAGAGAGAGAGAGAGAGAGAGAGAGAGAGAGAGAGAGAGAGAGAGAGAGAGAGAGAGAGAGAGAGAGAGAGAGAGAGAGAGAGAGAGAGAGAGAGAGAGAGAGAGAGAGAGAGAGAGAGAGAGAGAGAGATACTAAGATACATACTAAGGATATATCCTTCTTCTAAACAGATCCCATTGAACCTAGTCTAACACTTAACTTAAAGGTTTGTGAATATTTCAGTGAACAAGTCCCTTGATCTACTCGTACTTCTCACTTTAGCCTTGTCAGAAGCACTCCTCTTTTCGCTTGGCTGACCAAAGGACGTGTCAATTGTCCCAGTGTTGACATTTTCAAAACGCCCTTAAAAATCAAACAAAAAACCCAACACGATTTACAATTAATACAAGCTAAACATTCATAGTCCTCGTCATGGGAAACAGTCGCTATAAGTGAAGATCCGGGTTAGGATTGGTCTGCAGCAACCGATGCTTGTCGTAAGAGACTTGGTTGACTCGTAGTTACGTGGATGGATGCTCATGATGTTGATCACTGGATTGTCTGGTCCAGACTCGATTATTTACAGACCGCAAAAACACAACAAAAGAACAAAAACAGAGTCGCAAAATGTTGCATGGAGATTAATTATGAACGAGGAGAATTGCATGTATGGTACGTGAAAAATGAAAGAGGATATTCGGAATATTACATTTAGCAATGACAAACACCACAATGTGCGCTTTCAAGAAATATCCATTTTGCTAGCGACTAACATTTTCGCTGGAGACTGTATGCCTATATCGGTGGTCGCGGATCCTCGCTCATCACGTGATTAAAATCCGGACAATAATCGGCAGTCACGTGATTGTTCTTGGGCTATATTTAGCAGTGACCCTTACGTAGCCAGGCCACGGGAACCTGAAGAGGACATTGCAGCACGAACTTTAAGTACACAATGCATCTTCTAAAAGCTAATTTCTCGGGGGAAATGATCAAATAACCTTGAAAGTGATTAGTTTTTGAGAAGGGAGATGGATCGGCACGGCTTCAATCGCACTCAGTTCATCGCAGTTCATCAAATTCACATTTTACTCCATAATTTTACGATTAGTGATGCAGCGATTGATCATATTATCAATGTGCTGTAATTACCCAATGACTGATGACATTATTGCGATGGGATTGTCGAATTAATAACTCGACTTCGACACATAGATACAATCAACCAAAAATATGTACAATGTACGTTCATAATGAACACGATTATTTCGAACTGACGGATATAGCTAACTGCTTGTTTCGGTCACGACATCCGACCACTTGTATACTTTAGTCGAAATGCGTATAACGAACGACGGTTATAACGCATTAAAACTAGGGGTCCCCTTGAGTTCCTTATAACCGTAGTTTCTGTACAAACATCAGAAGATAATCTTGCTGGACGAGGCATATCAATCATAATGTTTACTACAGACTTAAACTATCTTCTTGTCTCTGAAATGAACATATTGTACAGAAAAATCCTAAATTATATGCATTAGACAGAATAAAAAGGAGCCCAGAGACTTTCTTTATTTTCAGAAATGGTGGTAATCTAGACTTGCCACATATTCTAGACTTGGATGGGCTGATGGGTATATTTGTTTCAGGGTCTGTGCAGACTGTGCATTGTCAGATAAATTACAACTTGTCGCACTGAGATTATGGAAATGCATGTTCAAGCCCAACTGTTTTATATTCTGGGATATAACTCCGCCGTGATATTGCTGGAATATTGCTAAAAGCGGCGTCAAACCATACTCACTCACTCACTCTTGGATATAAACCTTGGTTCCCTTGAGACATGCCATCATGAATCATGTGAATCTGTATTGTGGAATCATATACAATAGCATTTCTGAAATAGAAACAAAAATATTACTGATCCAGGTTAGAATTGGTCTTCACTAGTATTTCAATTGTATTTCAACTTGGTTGGTTTATCTTTGTTGTTTACCACCATACTAAGCAGTACGCTAGGTTTATGTGACTACCTGTAAATACTGGAATCTTGGGATCACAAACCAATGGTTGACGTTATGAACAACGTTTTCCCGTTTGTGTAGATTTATCAAGTCTGCCCTATTCAGCACAGGCCCTCGTGTATTTGCGAGGATTAAAGATTAATATATTTTTGAGATGACCCCTACTCGAAATGCTTCACACTATATACAATGATGTATTGTACTGTAAAGCATTTCAAGTCGGGGGTCATCTCAAAACGCTTTTTAAAATCTTTAATCTTCGCAAAGACACGAAGGCCTGTCTGCATTTAACATACCACATGCTGAATAAATGCAATTCTTGAAGGAAATTAGCTTTGTTGTGTTAAACACGTAACTGATCAGCGTCTGTCAATAAAATACAAAAACCATCCAATGGAAGATTATTGAAGCAATTTTCATAAATCAATGGATATAAAGTTGATGGGACTGAGAAAACTTCATATACAATATGTTGATCTTCTTACCGTCACGGGAAGGTGGGGTAGTCTAGTGGTTAAGGCGTTCGCTCGTCACTCCGAAGAGTGAGTGAGTTTAGTTTTACGCCGCACTCAGCAATATTCCAGCTATATGGCGGCCGTCTGTAAATAATCGAGTCTGAACCAGACAATCCAGTGATCAACAGCATGAGCATCGATCTGCGCAATTGGGAACCGATGACATGTGTCAACCAAGTCGAGCCTGACCACCCGATCCCGTTAGTCGCCTCTTACGACAAGCATGGGTTACTGAAGATCAATATTCTAACCGGGACCTTCACGGGTCACTCCGAAGACCCGGGTTTGATTCCCCACATGGGTACAATGTGTGAAGCCCATTTCTGGTGTCCCCGCCGTGATATTTCTGGAATATCGCTAAAAGCGGCGTAAAACCAAACTCGCTCGCTCTTACCGTCACGACAAATCGAAAACATAAGCACAACTGTCCCCGAAATAAACCGCAATAATGTAACCTAATTCTAAACCATCACAGTGACGGTTCTGTGCTATAACAAAACACTAACAGGTTCCCACATACCCAACCGTACCAATTACGCCCCGCCGCGATAGGAACAACAATGATTAACACATATATCCGTCTGTCTAATCAAAGTCTTGCCACCACAAAGACTATTCTCATTCCCGTCCAGACAATTGAACGTGCTTGTAAATCTAGTTTATATTTGCGAGTAACTGGTATGTATATGCCTGGATACCACTGTCATCTGTCAACAATGTGCTCCTCCGCGGTCGTTGGAGACGTATTCAGACATGCCACGTGAAGTATGACGTTAACTGCGTTCAGTGCGCTTCCTTATCACGTGACTACTGGCGCGTGCTGTCTGTGCGATACACAAGTGGTGAACAGAAATGTGTGAATGTGAAATAAAACAAAATTGAAATATGAGAACAGAGGAAGAAGGGAACTACTAGCAGGGGCGTATTACAATAAATGCATGTGTTGTCTTTTTTATTATTTAGAATCTTAACGTTTTAGACAGATAATGCTGACAGATTGTTAGGAGATGAGTTGTATAATACAAGTGTCGAGATAGCCTGTCATACAGAGCCTGAAACATATATACACAATACAGCCCATGCAAGTGTAGAATATTTGGCACATCTAGATTGCCACAGCTCCTGAATGTGAAGAAAGTCTCTGGGCACCTTCTTATTATATATTATTAGTATAATTTATGAAGTATTTTTCGGTTCAGATCAGAGATTAGAAGTTAGTCCATCAGGCGATAGCCTAGTGTCAACACTAACCTTAGCTGGAGCTATGAAAAGATGGGCATTTTGGAGAGACAAAATGGCCAGAGCTGCATGTATCTATGGGAAGTGTATATCTTGTAACTGGACATACCGTCTATAGCAGTTGTAAGGGGAAGGGAAAGTGTTGTCAGTGGAAGATAACATTGGTTGGTTGGTTTGTTGTTTAACGCCACACTCAGTAATATTCCAGTAATATGGAGGCGGTCTGTAGATAATCGAGTCTGGACCAGGCAATCCAGTGATCAACAGCATGAGCACCGATCTACCCAATTGGGATACGATGACATGAGTCAGTGAGTCTGACCACCTGATCCCTTTAGTCGCCTCTTACGGTGAGGTGAGGTGAGGTGAAATTGGGTTTAACGTCGTGTTTGAGAATATTTCGCTCATATGACGACGTGCAAGCGTGGACATTTTGCAATTTTGATGTGTATGTGTAATGTGCGGCTGCTTGTACTAGCCCAGACTTAAGCTGGTTTTATAGTGCTAGCTCACTGAGATACCATACCGCAGTGAAGCATGAATACCCCACTCAGACACATTATACTGACTCCGAGCCGACCAGTCCTTGTTGTACCCAATAATGCCGAGCGCCAGGCAGGGACCAACAAGTACCATATCTTAACGTGTTTTGGTATGACGCGGTCGGGGATCGAACCCGCGACCTTCCGCTCTCCGGGCGGACGCTCTAACCACTACACCACGGAGGCGGTCTAGCCTCTTACGACAAGCATGGGCTGCTGAATACCAATTCTAACCCGGATCCTCACGGGTCCAAAAATAAGAAGAACAAACAGAGAATGGAGACAAAAGTAAGGAATTATATCATGTACATTTAACAAGTCCCTAGTTGCATTTTTAATCATTTAGGTGTTGGTGTGTACGTGAGAGCGGGCGACAAATCAAGTTAAACCAGTTACAAAGACTATTTTAAGTCTAGATCATAATCTGTACTGCGGAGGTGTCAGAATCACTCATACAATGCTGGAGATAGCACACACCTACACTCGTTTCTATCTGGTGGTCTGGTTGGAGTACCACAATAAACATAAACACATTAGAAACAAGTCGACTCGACCTGCTAACGTCCCTGCATTCAGAAGGACCTAGAAAGCTGGAGGGCTGTTGTCGCCCGATCGACGCCGTTGTTTACTTTCGGAAATAATTACATGTCAACGCGAAACAAACAAATGAATGTTTATAAAATCAACACTATAGTTTCAGACGTACCTAAGGCAGTGATGAAATATATAGATTTTGGTGACATGAGTGTACTGTTATAAAACACATTAGTGTAGTCCCTGTCGTCGGATACAAACATCTATGTACTGTCGCTATTGTTGAAGGGTTTTAGTCAAATGGGCCGAAGGAACTGCGCTTTTTAAAGAACACGGGGAATTGCCATCGTTAAAGAACCCCACCGCCCCTCCCTATTATGGAAGATATCAGTGAATAGCCGATATTTTATAAATAGTTGAGACTTTTAAAATGAATCCCGTACTATATATACACGGATGGAAAAGTAACAATTGACAATATTTTAGAATTCACAATCCGTTTTCTCTCAGAGGCTTGTCGCCCGTGCAACATAAATATGGTATTTGCGATTTGAATGAGCGGTATGGGAGTTTGTGTGTGTTTGGGAGTTTAACATTTGAAGTCGGCACTATCCCAGATACTTACTGGCATCCTGTAAATAACGCAGGCAAACCAGTGAGTGAATGAGTGAGTGAGTGAGTGAGTGAGTATAGGTCTACGCCGCTTTTAGCCATATTCCACCAATATCACGACGGGGGACAACAGAAATGGGCTTCACACATCGTGCATATTGAGGGGAATCGAACCCGTGTCTTCGGGTGATTGTGAGTGAGTTTGGTTTTATGCCGATTTTAGCAATATTCCAGCAATATCAGGGCGGGGGACACCAGAAATGGGCTTCACACATCGTACACATTGGGGGAATCGAACCCGGGTCTTCGGCGTGACGAGCGAGGGCTTTAACCACTAGGCTACCCCACCGCCACCAGTGACTGAAGGTATGAGCATCGATGTGCACTATCAGGACTCGACACAGGGCCTGGAATCAAGACAGTCATCGAGACTGCCCTCCGGTCCACCGCTACTGACTGACTGACTGAGTTTGGTTTTACGCCGCTTTTAGCAATATTCCAGCAACATCACGGCGGGGGACACCAGAAATCCCGCCGCTACTGACCTATTCTACTCGCAACCCCCATGTTAGACTAACATTTAGTCACACAGATGTCATTTATGAATATCGTATTTATAAACATATACCTTTAAAATACAGTCCGAAAGAAGCACAAAACAATGTTTAATTTGCTGGCGCTGATGCAATCCAGACCTGCCAAATCATTCTTGACTTGAGTTGAATTTTTTTTATTTGTTCCCTGGAGGTTTTGGAGACAGAGTGTGTGGGTAAATAAGTCTATAATATAAATAAATAATACATTGAAAGACGTGGTTAAGGTACTTTCGTTGGATACAGAGCCTCTCGCTGTGGACACAATAACAGTCCGTATGTAAAGTCATACCTTACACAATTGGTAACAATCAGTGTGACGTCATAGCATAAGACGTTTAAGGTGACTTTGATCAAAACATAATGGTATATAGTGCTGTAATAGTATTGAAAATAGTTAATACATTGTGGACAATATACAAATACAGAACGCTTTCAATGACGTAGTGCAAGCCGTTAAAAGGCGACAAATCCATAGCATATAGCTGATACCTATGCCCATATACACTTAGGATTATACACCTTCAGTTAAATGGATTCGTATGTCAATATAAGTATATATACACTGCCTATAAGCTATTGAAGCAGCCTCATGCAATGGTACGGCGTGCATAATGACATATATTGAGCGTGCAGTGAATCGATGGTATATACTGTATAAGTAATGTACAGTGTACGGGGCGTCAGGTTTACAGCGTGGCGTGTTCCGTATGTAGGCCACGTCAAAAGGGCGCGTTCAATTAGATGAACTAGGATTTGGTCAATTACATTGTTCAACGATTGCTGAAGCTCTCGTCGAAAGGGAGACTTGTGTTAAACCAAGCGAATTTATTGTTTTGGCGTCATTGGTGCTTTGGGGATTAGGAGACATTTTGAGTGATATATTCAGTGGCGATGCAGTATACTAGGGTTCCGGGCCGCGCTTTGAGACATGATTACGCCATGAACAGCTTAATCCAAGGAGAAAATACCTAAGTCACCGACACACTGGCCCTGATCGATCTGGGATTTATTGATCTGCAGTACAGTCGGGTCGGTACCGATTTGGTTTACCGCGACCATGGTTTGTCCAAACAAACGCAGCCAGTTTTAGACACAAGGCGTGGTTTCAGATGGCAACCTCTGCTGTCCCAGTTTGGGGCCATTCAGATCGCGTCGGGCGAGTCGCTATTGATGCGTCACGAAATATCTCGAGGATATCCGAATGGATAAGGCGAGTGCAGTACATGCAACGATAAACGCCTTGCGACAAGGCGATATGGGCGTGGCACAATATGTTGTGACACCGCGTGACATGGCGTGACAAAGTGACGGGTCAGAGAACGTGTAACGCATATAAGAAAATCGTCCGTTTTTACAGTATTGAAGCTGACCTACATAATTGCACATCTCTCATTAACGCATATGCACAAACACTGGCATACACATTTCTAAAGATTTGTGTATTTTCACCAAAGAATATATTCTCTTTGTATATCAATGTAATGTTTATTTAACTTATGAAACGCCGTTCATTTTGTTTTAACTTAACGCCGGGCTGTCCACAGCAAACATGACCTTCACCTTACAAACCGGATATGACATAAACTTCGTAGACTGGTGGTAAAATGACGACTATAGCGGATGCAGATCGATTCAGAGTCTAACGATAAGGGATAAGCCCCAAGGCAGGATGACTTGCTATAGTATTACTGTGTTGAAACATTATCGATGTTCTGGTTTTCCGAAAGGTTAAAGCTACAATTGAATTGACATTTAATGTTTATTGGTCAAATGCATAGTTACTTGTTTAAAAGTTTTAAAACCAAACGTGCATTAGGTCATCATCGCCGTAGGGACGTCATGAACGTCGCGCGTGGCGGTGATTTTGGGGAGAGTTAAACAAGACAGCGATGCCGAAAGGCTGAGAGACCTTGAGTAACGCTTGCTTAAAACAAATGACGGCAAAACGAAACTTTACCGTAGCTTTAAATCAAGTAAGTCATCCATGTAACGCTCAGCTGTCAAATATCCGATGACCATTGGTGTTCTCTCTGCCCATAAATCCTCTCCCAAATCACCCAGAATACGTGCTATAAGTCAAAGAATCCCTCCATAATAGTTTTGGTAATTCGGTCTTGTTTTCAAGCTAAACAACACCAAATTGATTCCCACAATCGTTTCACAACATGCTGAAAACATATATTTAACATGTCTAATTCAAATTACAATTCAAAAGAGGATGTGGTACAATAAATATTGACTGTGAGCAAAGAAATTTATAAAATGGCCACGAGAGACAAGAGGCGTCATTACTTCTCTCCGGAATGACACGAGAAGTCCCGAATGCGGAGTTGACTCGATCGGCAACCACTTTTCAGACAGCAGAATTCGAGTCTCTTTCCTAACATACGTAACACACCAGTGTCAGTGCAGCATTAATCAGCATCCACCTTTTCTCTTGTCATTTTCAGCCCAGGTAAGGACTTGACTAAAGTCTATATCGAGTCGTCACAGTTCGCCTGTTTGCTGGCTGGGATATGCAAGACCATGCCTCGGGCTGCCTACACGCTGACTCATTGCATTAATGATTCCGGGGACTTATAAATGTTGACTAAATAAAGCACATGTACAAAGTGTAAACAAGGAACGTTGATAAATACAGTATTACGTCGTTATGTTTTGTGTTAAGAATACATGTAGCACTGTTATTTCACACTGCATCTCAAAGAAACCAGGGGAGGGACAAGGGAGGTGTGTGTGTGTGTGTGTGTGTGTGTGTGTGTGTGAGAGAGAGAGAGAGAGAGAGAGAGAGAGAGAGAGAGAGAGAGAGAGAGAGAGAGAGAGAGAGAGAGAGAGAGAGAGAGAGAGAGAGACTGGTAGCGGATGGGTACATAATAAACACGATAACGTATAAATAACATATATTTATTTAGTCTTTGACAATATATGCGTTTTGGCTATGCGTTTTCTACAGGATTATCAAGTTTACCCAATGCAGATTATTTTGGAATTAATTGCAGTCATTTCATTCAGATGCTGTCTTGCATACATGGCTGTTGTGCGTGCTCTTTACGTAAGACTTAAACTGTTCCCCATCTGTAAATGTAATATTATTATTCAAATCGCTATTTTTCCTGTAAGATTATGTTTGTGTAAAATGTTTCTGTACAAATCCATTATAGCTGCTCCTATACCAGGAATGCTTTCTCCATGCTAACATTGGGGTGTTATGCACATTGAGAGACCTCTTTACCTCAGTGGGTCAACATCTCAGCTCAGTTTACTGCACTCTATATGATATCGAAATATTATTGGTTAGCTCTTAGTACGTAATACACTAAACGACTACTTCCACTTCCATAAATCTTCATAAAAATAATCTTGGATATTGCATACTTGAATGCTTTATTAAATCTCAACGATGTCCCCTGTGACCTTCAGTGTGCCCTGATTGCTGCAGGAGTCAGCTGAAGTGAAATCATTCTGGTCATGATTTGGAGTGACCTGGTTAAAGTCCGGATCACATCTGTCCGGTTTTTTCGTCCTCGTGCCCATGATGCACTTGGTCCAACTGGTTTTCTACAATTTTAGCGAACATTTCGGATGCGGATACATCTAAAAGACTACGAATATTTAGTTTGTTTGTTGTTTAACGCCACACTCTACGAATTTCCAGCCATATGACGGCAGTCTGTAAATAATCGCCATGGATCGTTTCTTATGTTCTCTTACATGTCCGTCTCCCAGGACCAAGAGAATAAATTACAAAATGTAGAATGATTTCGTTAGTGAAATGAGACATTGTTCTCGGCTCCATTTCAGTTTTTGCTTTGTAAGGTATATTTTAGAAAAGATAACTTGTAACTTCATGTTAGTTTATGTCTAGTCCAAACCCGATTATTTTCCGCGCGTCATGATATAGCTTATATATCCCTGGAATACATTACATAATATTCCCTCACCTACATATTTCTCATTAATTTACATAAACGCATGCATCTTCAGACCTACATGCATTTGGGTTGTATAAACTTATTGATATCGACGTAAACACTTTAAATCCAATTTTACTTTGTCTAAGCCTGTTTTGACATGTGTTTCAGTTACGTCACATTCCTTCCCACAATAAACAACTTTCCGTTTGTACTTCCTTTGTATTATGTCATATTTTAAAATAAGGATACTCAAATGACAGTTTCATAATATCAATAACGCCATCTATCGGTGTTTATAACGTCACTCACACTCCTCACAACATGTGTGCCCGCGTAGTACATATTTCCGCACGTCATCGGCGCTCCACACAATGTACAACAAAGGTTTACGTAAGCTGATTTCTATGCCGGTTCCTGTGTCGACGCTGTTGGGAGCCTTCAACTCTGGGTAAGTCAATCCGGGCCTAATTACGCCCAGTCTGAAGGAAACGGTCCTCATGATGGAAAGAAGATCGAATCCTGCGTCAACGTAGATTTACAAGCACGAACACCTATGTGTATATTACTGTGCGATTCAGTTCAAACTACACCGAATGTAGGACTGTAGTCTGTCGTACAGACCCTGAAGCAAATATATCCAAGAAGGTCCACGCAAGTCTACAAAATGTGGCAAGTCTAGATTTCCTCAGCTTCAGGAAATGAAGAAAGTCTCAGGGCTCCTTTTCATTATATTATAATTTTTTTTTTCTATGAACTTTTTTTCAGGAAAATATGTTCATTTCAGAGACTAGTTGTTAGTCTAGTAGGACTGTAAAGTTGCTTCGGGAAGACGCTTGATTAAATGCCACGCAGCTACATATTGCCTCGGAGACATTAATACAAGACGCTTGAGGCCACAGCTTTGTGATTATTTGTGTCTGGGAACTCGTCATGTTTCCCACCTGGTCTACCACAGGGTTGCAGTGTTTACCCGTGGACACTTGAATAAAGCAGTTTGGGTTCCACGATGTCATAACTCCCTAGTGCGTCCTCCTGGAGAGCGGAAGGTCGGGGTTCGATCCCCGACCGCGTCATACCAAAAGACGTTAAAATATGGTACTTGTTGGTTTCTGCCTGGCGCTTGGCATTAATGGGTACAACAAGGACTGGTCGGCTCGGAGTCAGTATAATGTGTCTGAGTGGGGTATTCATGCTTCACTGCGGCATGGTATCTCAGTGGGCTAGCACTATAAAACCAGCTTAAGTCTGAGCTAATACAAGCAGCCGCACATACACACGCATGCACGTCGTCATATGAGCGAAATATTCTCAAGCACGACGTTAAACCCAATTTCACCTCACTTCACCTCATAACTCCCATACTTAAAACTAGACTGACGTACCTAAGAAAGTATACATCTGGTGTAATCTCACGGTCAGTGAACCGCACTATTTTCCTTTCAATCAGCCCTTTCTGGAGTGCTGAAGCCCTTAATGAAGCATGTCTACATTTCGTAAGGTTCTGGTTGGGAATCTCCCATCCCTTTGAGGCTCCTTGTTAATTTAAAAACTGTTTGTTTCTGTCAAAATGTATATATTCAGAGACAAGGCGTTAGTGATGCTTTGGGATAGTTTTCCATAAATGAACGTAAATATTTTGATTGTGAGTCACCGTTTAGACAATTTTATGCTTTGAATACAATCATATGTTTTCGTGATTAGATTAATAACATTTTGGTTTGTTTGTCTTGTCTTGAATATAAAGAACAGAAAGTGCATATCTGTTTAATGTTTGTGAAAAGGCCGAAACAACGTAGGTGTCGCACACGTCCAAGGTACATCAGTAAAGTCCATTGACAAACCATTGATCACAACCTTGGCGAGTATGGGAACCACTTTCCTCATCTCTGTCGAAATAGGGCCTTTATGCATATGTAGAAACATCTAGAATGATTTGTCAAGCCTCGCCTCCATATTTTTGTTTTGTAGATATATATTTCAGACACATTATTTCTCTGACTAAGTGCTAGTCTAATTACAGCTGGATGCTATGGAAACCTAGTGGCCAAGGGACATAACTATGCACAGCACGTTGTTGCACCATAGCCACTTGACCACGCCTTCCACATGAACAATGATGGTCAACCGAGCAGTCACTTGGTCGGCTTTACATCACCTGTACATGAAACATATTACTATAGGTAATCCATATCCCCTGTGCATTAATATAAAGGAATCAAACCTTACATAGCTGCAAATGATCGTGCAATCCGTAATACTTCTTGGCACGTATTATAGTAATAGAATCTCACGTTACCGGACAGACATCTCATTAACAGTATGCTTAAAGCACCTGCTGGCATGTAATGTACATTACCGACCTAGCAACAGTGGACTTGTAAATGTCATGAAGTAGTCCAGGAGTGGAGTTGTCGACAATTCACACCTTTATTAATAATCACGGTTTACCTGGATCTGACTAACTGAAACACCAACACTCTGTTTAGAAGCTTTGAATAAGTTAATAATTTTAGTTCGTTAGTAATATTTTGTTATTCCGGGGTTATTCGTAAAGTCAGCCAGTGAAGGTCAACAGAAGCCCATGCTATACTTAGCCTCCGATCTGAGAAAACTTAGACTCAGTACCCGTGAAGGTCCGGGTTAGAATGAGCCTTCAGTAAACCATGCTTGTCGTAAGAGACGGGATGCTAACGGGATCGGGTGGTCAGGCTCGCTGACTTGGTTGACACATGTCATCGGTTCCCAACTGCGCAGATCGATGGTCATGCTGTTGATCCCTGGATTGTCTGGTTCAGACTCGATTATTTACAGACCGCCACCATATAGCTGGAATATTGCTCACTCACTCACTCACTTAGACTCAGTATTATCCGTTACACTGCTATACTGAGTATAATACTGAGCCTAAGTTTACTTAGACTGACTTAGCATGGGATGGTCGCATGACACAGCAGAATTGTTGTTATCGTTACCCGGCTTGCTCATGCTATCAACCACTGGTATGCTTTCGCAGACTCATTTACCTACCAACCAGTGAATATCAGTCTTCAGTAACCCATGCTTGTCGTAAAAAGCAACTAACGGGATCGGGTGGTCAGACTCACTGACTTGGTTGACACATGTCATCGGTTCCCAATTGCGTAGATCGATGCTCATGCTGTTGATCACTGGATTGTCAGGTCCAGACCGCCGTCGTATAGCTGGAAAATAACTGAGAGCACCAAATACTTAAACGGATATTTAAGTACCTGGAATATTGTTAACATACTTTTGTAACACTTCGAACCTGTGAATACCAATGTGAAGTCCGCTGTGTTAAATTACAATTGTTCACATGCTTCTCTAATACTCCCAGGTCACAATGCATGAGTGAAGCCCATATCTGGTTTCCCCCGCCGCGATATTGCTAGAATATTGCTAAAAACGGCGTAAAACAAAGCTCACTCACTCACTTTCTAAAACTCACGGTATTTTTTCAAAGCCCATTCAATCTTGTACCAGATAGCTTGCGGCAGTACATTTTTCATTCGCAAATACTGATGTAAGTGATAGGGAAAATTGATTGAACTCCCTGCAATGTGTTAACGTTAGCCTTGTCAGTCGTGTTATCGATAACGGGAATCTACTTTCCCGATGCTGCTCAAATTATAAGCCCATTCAAAGATCGAATTTGCCGTATGGAATGTGGAAATGTGATCTATGTGATGCAATGTTCAACAATGTTACGATCTTATAACAACAAATTTAGTGATGGGTGACCTGGCGTAATATTATTCAGGCGGTGACAGTACTGTGATATAAATGATGTTGTTGTAATTTAAAAAACCCCATCCCAGTTCAACATTCAACAAACTAAATTTGACGAGTAATTGTTGATTTGTAATGCTTTAACTGTCATATGGTTAAATCAGTGTTGAGAAATATTTGCCAGCGCGCAAAAACTCTTCTCCGCTTTCTCGCTGACTCAGATCTTGAGTCATTGCCAATCCTACATCAACCAACGACAGTAGGTTTGTTTTAAAAAAAGGATTCTTGATAAGCAATTATTTCTGTACACCTACTATATGCACTGAGTGTGAGTGAGTTTAGTTGTACGCCGCTTTTAGCAATATTCCAGCAATATCACGGCGGGGGACACCAGAAATGGGCTTCACCCATTGTACCCATGTGGGGAATCGAACCCGGGTGTTTGGCGTGACGAGCGAACCCTTTAACCACTAGGCTACCCAACCGCCCCTATATACAATGAACACGTCCAGGAAGGCGAAGTCAGGAGTGTTTGTTAGAGTGAGTGAATGAGGTTTAGTGGCGCTTTGAGCAATATTCCAGCAATATCACGGTTGGGACACCAAAATACGTTTTACACTTTGTTGGGAATCGAACCCGGGTCTTCAACATCACCCTTCAACCAATAGGCTAACCCACCGTTCCTGTTTCTGAGACGATTCGATGTATCCGAAATTCATATTTTTTTTTTCTGCTGCACATACAGCTACTCGGGATTGATCCTGTTGCCAGTAATTTAACGCACGCACGCACGTACACGCACGCACATGCACGCACACGCACACATTTGTTCCTTGTGTTTCTTGTTTAATGCAACAGTCGTGCGACATTACTGGGTACATATCCTAATCCGGCATTTATCTTCGAAGGGGTAGGGGTCAGCCTGGTTCCTTAGGTATGCTGCGCTACTGAGAGAAGCGCCGGCACAGCGTACCCAGAAAACCAGGCTGGGTGAGTTAATCTGATAGGACATAGGAAAAAAAAGAAACATCCTGTTTCCATTTATAATTCTGTATTAGTGACTGAAGCCTATCCTTTGCGTTTAGCGATGTGATATTCCTAGAAAGTTGCAAATACCATACCACTCAGCCTACAGATAACGGGAGGCTATCCCCGTCGGTGGAGAACGCGCACATCAGGGGTAATACCGGTCACTGTTTGCACCGTTGGTTTCTGAGGGCTAAAAGGCGAAAGAAAGGTCATCCATTATGGACACCCCCTTATGCAGATATGAGGAGCATCCAGAGTACTGGTTCGTTAAAGTAAATTAGACAATTAAAGGATGTAAGAGTCGGCGTTAACGTGGTCGGTAACCCAGTCCCAAGCCAGACAGTTCCGATGTGTCTGATAAGGGGAAATGTGTATAGCTTATTCCCGCACCTCCAGTAGTCTGTCATACAGACCCTGAAACAAATACTGTATATCGAAGAAAGCCCATGCAAGAAATGTCTAGAATATGTGGCAAGTCTAGATTACCAAAGTTTCCTAAACATGAAGAAAGTCTCAGGGCTCCTTTTCAATATATTTTCTTATCATAATTTAGTAACCATTTTCCTGCAAAGTATGTTAATTTCAGAGACTAGATGTTAGTCTACACCTCCCAGATAAATGTGAACCAGTACCAGTCATCGTCAGGCCGTACCTCGGGGGTTTCGCATTTAGGTGCATGTATGTATCTCGCACGAATGGTCCTGTGAAAATATCCTGGATCAGGTATATATTTGTGAAGGCGATCAAAGACACCTGTGGGGAATTACAGCTAGGCTTGCTCAAGTCTCTAAAATGTGGATTTGCAGTTTTAGAGTAATTCCAAGATTAAATGAATTATAAGATGACGGTGTCCCAATGAAAATCTGGCGTCCTTAAACTGAATTGTCTGCTTACCGAGACTTGGAGAATGGAAGTACCTAAACTTGTCTGCCGTACAGACCCTGAAACAAATACGTCCAACAAAGCACATGCAAATTTCTGAAAATGAAGAAAGTCTCTGGGATCCTTTCCATTATATTTTATGATTATTATTTATGCACTTTTTTGTAAAATGTGTTCATTTCACGGACTAGATGTTAGTCTGTACTTCTACTTATCATTCAGTTCGCCTTGGAGCAAGGCTAGGCTACAGCGCACGGCAACACACAGAAGCGGGGCGCTAGTCATGCTATATGGGTGGACGTGTGCTCTATCCAGTGTATTTACATTCGCCTGAGGGCCATGTTTAACGCTTCCCTCGAACACATTGTATTAAAAATCCCCTTACCTTTAGAGGGGACTGGGGTCTACGGAATAGGTCTAGACGTATTTAGTAACAAGTATCACACTGAGTATAACATATCATGTACTTTAGTATCATTCACTGTAGAATTGACATTCATTATCACGTCGTCATATGAGCGAAATATTCTCAAGCACGACGTAAAACCGAATTTCACCTCACCTCACCTCATTATCAATTTTGAATTCGAGCGAAGTCCGCCTTTAATAAATGAATTTGTTTAGGGTGAGTAAACTAAAGCTTGATGTATGAAAATATATAATTTTGATCGAAACAAACAACTCCCTTTGAAATGAAAAGGAGCCTCGATGAAAGCTTGACAAATCTAGACTTGCTTCATTTAGAGCAATAGCAGTACAGTAAGGGATGGGCGCATGGGTGGGGCATGACATGTGACAGGACCGTGAGACAGTCTATGGGGTGTGGTGAAATGTGGTTTAACGTCGAGTTGAAGAATATTATAGTTGTGTTTGTTTCCATTTGTCCTTTGCCGGTTTTATTGCACAAGCCCATCGAGATACCATAGAAGTTGAACGTGGATGCCCTTTGAACCCACGGCATTGCAGCCAACCGCCACGACCCTGAGACGGCCAATCCTTTATCGCCTTAAGACGCGGCCCGACCAAGACTAACATACAATCTATCACACCTTTTATTACACAATACTTTTCTATCCTCAAACAGAAATGAAAATCCGAAAACAATCCCACCTGTTTTTAATTAATAGAGCTGGTTAGACTTGCTTTATATAATCTAAATTTGCGTTCATAAAATATGTACATTTCACGACCATGGTACAGATTGATGCCTAGTCTTTCATACAGGCCCTGAAACAGATATAGCCAAGAAAGCCCTTGCAAGTCTAGAATATGTGGCAAGTCTAGATTACCACAGTTTCTGAAAATGGAGAAAGTCTCTGGGCTCATTTCTTGATATTTTATTATCATTATTTATTCATCCTTTTTCTGTAAAATATGTGCATTTCAGAGTCTTTTCGGTCAGAAACTGGACACGGAAGAGGTCGACAAGACTAACGCTTAGCCTCTGAAGATATATAATTTTGATAGAAACAAACAATTCCTTCTATTTGAAAAGGGGCCCCGGTGAGATTGGAGATTCTGAACCTGGGGGAAATGTAGACTTGCTTCATTTAGGACAGTAGTGCAGAAAGGTCTAGGAATGAGGAAAATAGTGCGGTTCAGGGTCTGTGATTTTTTTTTATAGAGGTCGACATGCTTATGATCAGAATGAATGACGTGTAGTGAGTGGGCAGTCATCTTATCGGTAGCTCCTATATTTATAGCGGCCACTTATCCCGAGCGTATATTTCACACACCTGACCAACAGCTGGACATTGTCCGGACAGGTTATCAGGAAAATGGTTGATCTGACCGGGAACATTGGATAAGCAAATAGTGTTTGCCTAGCGAGGCCATGCCTGTTTGTGTACCAGTGTGTGGGATGGACTGAGGGTGGTTCTACATCTGCTAAATAACACGAGGAAGTGGCAGAGGTGGTGGGGTAGCAGAGACAGTAGACTAACGCTTAACATCTGAATATATATAATGTTGGTAGTGACAAATAAACCCATTGATCTTAGGTAACCCATGCTTGTCATAAGAGGCGACTAACGGGATCGGGTGGTCAGGCTCGTTGACTTGGTTGACACATGTCATCGTATCCCAGTTGCCTAGATCGATGCTCATGCTGTTGATCACTGGAAATGTCTGGTCCAGACTCGATTATTTACAGACCGCCGCCATATAGCTGGAATGTTTCTTGAGTGCGGCGTAAACCTAAACTCACTCACTTATTCGGCTACAAGCAAGGGCTCTCCACGAGCGAGGAAACAGGTATATACAGGTCTTGTGAACCTTTTTCACCCCGGAATCCTTACAGCGTCCTTATAGCTCTAAAGGTCAAAGATACAACATGTAATCTGTACAGCTGGGTCCGGTTCCCAGTTCAACGAATCTGACAGTCGAAACTCCCATAGTTTATACATGGACATATTTCGCTGCGAAACCCTTCCGAAACAGGATTGCATTCGTGGGTTAAGCCTTCATAGCGAACTGCTAAGAAGAGTGTATATATTTCATATTTCACCTAGGATTTTCAAAGGTTAAAACCCCCAACAGACTACCACGTACTCCACGGCAGTTCATGACTAATATCTTAATCCCTTGATGGTCTTATTCATAATTCATGTCCAGTACATTTCCCCCCGATCGTTAATATTTTGAACTTTAAACGCTATCTTTCATTACGCCATGGATCTCAGTATGTGTCACTTAATACCACGGGGACATGGCGGAAACAGGTACTCCTTGACAATATAACAACTTTTATAAATGTCACGACATTCATATTCCTTGGATGTCGCCCACAACTTATATTAAATACTTTACCCACAAATGCAAGCGGATTTATACATGTATCGCTAGATGAGCTTATCCTGTTGTGTGCCCCCAAAAAGGATCAGCGCCAAAAGGTTGTCATTTCTTCTCAGGGTTTCATTCTTCCTGAAGAAATCAAGACAGACAGTTAATATATTGTTTTACGCTAAGCAACAGTCCAACTATGCTTCTCAAAAGAAGTTTAAGATCACCCTATCAGTTTACACTTGGGTGTACGTAATATTTGGAAGTTTCTATCTTGAACACCAGTTTCTATCATGTGACTATGGTCTTTCTGTCAAGCCTAGCTGTCGTCACATGGAAAAAATATCTTTAAGTTTTTGTAAGTTGTATCTGTGTGACATTCCATGCAGTAAATAACCTCGTGAGCACAGATCCTCAAATTTGGGATACGATGGACATGTGATCACCGAGCCTGACCATCCGATCATTTCGTCGCCTGTACAAGCATAGATTGCTGAGGGCATGTATCCTCGCCGGAAAACCACATGTGAGTACACATGAAGTAAGTACAAATAGGATTAGCCAGTGTATTTACAAAATGAGACAGGAGTCCATTTACAACATTATAATGAAGTATGTGAACAAAAATCAATATTGTGATCGATAAGCAGACAGAACGAGTTTGAACGGTCCTTCTGAAATATTACTCGTCACGGTACGGCGGGTAAGCAGGTATTTTGAACTCTGCAAACCTCTGTGGTCTGTGCGTGGAAGCGTGCAGTCAGTCAGTCATATGGTACAAACACAACGTAACGACTTCACTGATACCAGCGTGCAAGGCTTATCTGACGCATATACTAGAAGATCTATCACTGACAATGGCTCTCTTTACATGAGAATCTCTCTCAGACCTTCGTGCTGTTCAATCATAGCTTGACAATTTCAAAACTGTATCTCTCTAAGCTCGGAATCTATTTCAACACATCCTTGACACTTTCCTATTAAGCCACAAGAGCTTCCAAGCACGTGTGTAGCATATGTATATAAGTATACGTACTCGGGTTCAGTCGCGCGTTAACTTCAAACAGTAAAGCTCGAGATTAAATGTACTCTCCCTCGACGAAATCCAGTAATGGTGCTTTGTGACATGTAGTAAGATGTAGTAGTAGGGCCTGTACGATGTAGTTTAGAATACTGACCGGTAGTCTTCTGGGGCGTTTCCTGAAATTCAAATTTTTATTATACGGCCGAGGACCAATCTGTCAAGTGGATATTATATGCTTATAAGTTAAAGATTTTTTATATTTGAATAGTTGTGATAGCTTTGGCTGACGGGTATTGCAACACAAAGAATTCCAATTGTAGGTGTGTCTAAACTTGTTTTGAGAAGTATAATGCAGTACGAATATATAGGCTGAACACCTTGTATGGGTTTGGGGTTAACCCAGCTTTAGACGGTGTTTATGTTGCACGAGAGTGCCAGAATAATGTCTGCCCAAAACACTGTGAGTGAGTGAGTGAGTTAGTGAGTTAGTGAGGGTGGATGAGTGAGTGAGTGAGTGAGTTTAGTTTTACGTCGCTTTTAGCAATATATTCCAGCAATATCACGGCGGGGGACACCAGATCTGGGCTTCACACATTGTACCCATGTGAGGAATGGAAAGCGGGTCTTCGGCGTGACGAACGAACGCTTTAACCATTAGGCTACCCCACCGACCCGACACCAAGGGAGAGATCATAGGGATTTACAGTTCATTGTAACTATGTGCCTTGACAAACGTGTCCCTGAATGAGCATGAATGTAAGCTGTAACCTCACTACTAAAATACCGGGATGCCGTTGTAAAGTAACTTTAGGGATACAACAAGTCTATGTTACAGTATGGGAGTTAAGATCACCTCATGCAGCGCTACGATCGCTTCGTGCAACCTCGCCTGATCCACAAGCACCACTGAACAGAGACAATGTGTATACAATCAGTTTATACAACCCATTCAAAATGGAAGTTACACATTTCGATGTTTTCCTTACTAAATATTTCCGTGTTCTTTATACATTGTATAATGCATGTAGATAGTCTCAAACACTAAGCATAACGCAGTATTGACTGAAAGGAATTCGTGGTATACTACATATATGTGCTTAATCACGTTTCTGTGCTTATCTGTTGTACATCTTTCAGCAACATATACATATAAATACATATATAGAATGAATAGATCTGAGATACATGAACAGAATACATAGAGGCTATTTATTCTTGTCGGGATAGAATTAATCTTCAACAACCCGCATGGGGTGATTGACTAATAAGGAGAAATAGGCTCGCGGACTTGGCGAAGATCGATGATAATGATGTCAGACACTGGATTGTCGATTATTTAATATATTCCATGAATATCAACAAAAATAACAGATAAACCTGTTGAAAAGCAGGTCTTATTTCTCGCTTCACTAATACACCCCACAGATATGTGTGTCTGAACACGAACGTTTTCAATATTGCATCCCATTTGACACACATAACATATTCACTGCACCCAATTATTGACAAAGGTCTTGTGATATAATTAAGCATCGAATATTACACTACTCTACACTATGTGATGTAACTGTACTGAAGGGGCGGTGGGATAGCCTAGTGGTTAAAGCGTTCGCTCGTGATGCTGAAGGCCCGGGTTCGATTTCCCACAAGGTACAATGTGTTAAGCCCATTTCTGGTGTCCCCCGCCGTGATCTTGCTGGAATATTGCTCAAAGTGGCGTAAAACCATACTCACTCACTCACTCCTCACTGTACTGATCATATTGCCATAGAGATCATATATTTGCGATGATGTTCTGAATTACTACAGTGACGTTTTTGTTCAGACATTTCATTACTTACAGGATCCTCATATTTCCTCTGGAGACCCTTGAAATTAATTTGGGGGATATCCCTGTAACTAGAGATTAGTAGGTCCAGGTAAAACACTGATCAAATTAACATGAAGGTTATTCCTGTTTAGATACTTATTTTTATATCCTAGAGTGAGGAGGGTCTGGTTATTACAAGCGTAACTAGTGGATACCGATAATTTAATGGGTGAGTGAGTGAATTTAGTTTTACGCTGCTGTTAGCAATATTCCAGCAATATCACGGCGGTGGACACCAGAAATGGGCTTCACACATTGTACCCATGTGGGGAATCCAACCCGGGTCTTCAGCGTGACGAGCGAACGCTTTAACCACTAGGCTACCTCACCGCCCCTAAACATGGGGGTACTCTGCATTACAGTAAATAAGTAAGTAAATAATGTATTTACGTGTCACGCAGTATACATACATATAGACATACAAACAGGACAGATTAAACTATATACCACCCGGCCAGTAGGCCTATGAGACACGAGGTATCAGTAGGTTCATAAGATAAGGCACGAGTGTCGTAAACATAGTCTGATATGGACACGAATATAATATTCTGTTTATTACTGAAGTCGTCAAATTGAGGAAAATAACCCAAATCCTACCTACGAGGGCGAACATATCGGGGTTCATATTTTTCATACGATGCCCTAGGGCAAAATATCACTTTGTCATGGTGACGTGACGTCATAAACAAGGCTATGACGTCACGTTTCTTCGATGACGTTGAGTTCTACATGCGGCGGCGGGGAGCCAGCCTATGTTTGAAAGTAGATTTGGGTTTATTTTCCTCAATTTGACGACTTCGGTAATAAACAGAATATTATATTCGTGCCCATATCATACTATGTTTACGACACTCGTGCCTAAATATCGGTATATCCCTAGCTCTCGCTCGGGAAATACCAACATTTAGACACTCGTGTCGTAAACATATACTCATGCCAATAATGGTTGTCACCCCCTCCCCACCCCAACCTCACACCCCACCCACACCCCTCTCCAATTAAATAAAATTGAAGGGGTGACAACTAATATTGGCATGAGTATAGTATGACATGGACACTCATATAATATCCTCTATATATAATATTACATTTGGTTGTCCTCCAGTAATACTTTAAGCAGAAGTTGCGTGTAAATGTGAAATTTCAGAGATATAATCACTTGTTTGTCTGGTGTCGGGTCGTGTGTCAATGGAGGTACAAGGCAGTTCCTATAGAATAACCCCAAGTAAAGAAAGACCCATGACTAAAATTACATTTGAATACCAAGCTCCAAGACTCAACGACAGGCTCCTTTATAACCTGCAGCTGACTCTACTAGGTGACTATTGACTACGTGTATTGGCTCGTTGCATCAAATACGTATGAACCACGATTTATTCATTTCGGGGTTTTATGTACATCCAACTTTTACACGTAACCACCGGAGTGCACTCAGCGCTTCTGAAACAACGTGGCCAACATGACGCTCTGCAGTACATTTAAACCCACGCGGAAGCAGGATGTTTGGTTTCATGCGAACAAAACCCAACATAAATTAGATACATAGATTTCACAAACATATTTCGTTATGAATTTCTCTACAACTGTGGGAATTTTGACATTTCACGTCCTCTTTCGTCCCTGAAAATCTGGGATATTTATCTCATTTGAGATACTTTGAATTCCAATGGTGTATCCGATAGCCGTATCCCTTACGTTATTGTACTGATAACAGTGTCATCTGTTGCGTTTTTGTAGATTCTTTCAACTATATGTTTCGAAATTACCTATTTTGCCGCACGCCTTTATTGCAATCGGAAATTTTGCATGTTGCAAATCACATTTTTTAATTTATTATGACCCGAATTCGATTTTTTTTTAAAAAATACCCTTTCTTCGCATCACAAACGCTACGATGACAGCCACGCGGCGTATGTCATTTCTCAGGGAAATAACAACAGCTATGTTTGATTTTTAGCACATAACCCTCAGTATTATTGATACGGAAACACGTCACAGGGGATCAGATTAACCCTTTTCTGCATTACATGAGTTAGCTCCCTTTGTTATGACCTTTCGAATAAGGAACGTGTGCAATGCACTGTACTCGATTATACAGGCCGACGCCTCCTGTTTGTGTAATGTTAGCGTGATTCAGAGTCACGTGATCTCCACGCCACTTTCCTACTCCCATGTGCTGTCGGTCCCATAGTCTTGATAACTCGTCGTTTACAGAATAACTGTGTACTTTGTACGCTGAACTAATTCGCAAGAACAATACCGTACGTATGGTCATGTATACCTAGCCGAATTAATATAAGAAACAGGACAGGTGTTAAGAACATTTAAGGGCTAAGGGGCGTTATACGTAGAAATATATTATTTGAAGTGTTTCTTATACGGTATCTTAGGTTATTAATAATAACTGGTTTGGTTTGGTATGGTATATCTATCGTTATTTGATTTAATAAATTGCAATGGATCGTTTCAATTATTTCATTTTCCTAAAATGCCATTTTATTTGATGTGAAACATTTTATATGTTTTTGTCAATCCTTTGTGTATTTTATGGATTTGTAAACTTAATCAATTCTGATTGGTCGTTCAAGATACTTATATCTGCGTCAAAGTCCACTCGAGTTCTCTCCCCTCAAGACTTACATGTCTTTAGGGAAAAGAGGGGTGTTCTAGATTTTTTCCAAAAGTCTTTTACTAATTTTAGAACATGACGCAACTTCCCACTCGCAGTTTGCACGGGTGTGTTATGCGGGCGCGCATTTCGGAACACAATTCAGCCTACGGCAGTTAATGCTGAAGGTGAACAAAATCGACTATATCGATAATTGTGATGACGAGCTGAATTCATACTGTGTCTTTTTTGTACTGAGAACTCAGGGTGGTAGTTTAGCGGCCATTCATTCATCTGTGACTTCAGTGATCATTCTAATTCTGTCTTTCGTTGTGTATAAATTTACTATAAAATGGAAAATAAGGTAATTCTGTTTGAAGTTGCCCCGAACGACATTCCACCTATACTCCTAACAGTGTCGGCTGTGACGTGAGCTCCACGCATCGTGCCTTACTCGTTTGACACGCTCGAGTGAAGAAAGCTCATTATAATTTTCTTGATAGTCGTTACCACACAAGCAAACAATTCTTCTCCGATGCGTTTTGGGTGCATGTGCACAATCGTCAAAATATGGTTGACTGATATTATTAAGAATTACAATTAGTGATTTTAGTTGATAAAAATTGCAACCACCGTGTACCATTATATTTTGTGTGTTTGGTTTTGCCAGGGTCTCTTTGTTGTGCGTCTGTGAAATGTTTGCTAATGTCATACGTAAATGACAACCCAACCCAACAAAACACACACACACACACACACAACACACATACACACACACACACACACACACACACAACTTACACAACACACACATGTGACACACACACATTTTACACAGATTAAACCAACCATTGAAGTGTGATGTGATTTTGTCACATTAAGGCGGGGTGTTTCGCAATAAGGCCGTGGACCAGGTATGTCGCAAACTGAAGACTTTGAGATAAAGATTACAGATATGTAAATATCCTATTTAACGGAAAAGTTTCTCACTAAAAACAATTATAAAATGCAAATACACACAAAAAGAACAACAATGTACACCTCATCTATTTCGCATGTTTAGCAATGTGCCGTGATGATGTTTTTATCTATTTTGATAGGTATATTCGAATGTAAAATGCCCATTAATTGTATATTTGACCTTGAATCCGTACTTTGGTTAATCGCTGATCTTTTAATAAAACAATAACCCCCAATAATTTGTTTTCCAATCTCTATTCTAAAAGCTTTACTCATTATCTTTTCAGCTCTTCCTCAAATTAATCATCTGAGTGAAACTCAGTTTGTTCTATGTTATTTGATTTTTCAAAAACCCGTTGTTTCAGGGACTGTATACTTTAGGCAAAGCTAAGACGTGTAGATTTCAGTTGGCTAAATTTAGTCAATTAGCCTAAAGCTGAACAGCGGGTGTTGTAAAACCATAGTTAAGGACGCTAAATATAGTTTCCTAAGCTAATATGTCAGAGTCCTTACAAAGGCTGTCTTTATGATATTAAATAATATCCCATACTATCGAATCAATACATACTTCACGACTTACAAGCTTATAAATACTGTATATGTCAGCGAGAATTGTGGGGAAATTATTGTGGTTATTGATAGACATTGTTTGATTGTGATTACGTTTTAGGTGCATTAATGTTTTGGTTGAGTTGATCTAGTGGTCAAAATGTGTATGTTTGTGTCAACGAGGAAAATATGCGCTGGGTTATATGTTTCGTTTCGTTTTAGCATTCCGACTCGCCATTGGACGACACAACAGTCTCGTGACTCGCTGGCTACATTCCACCTGCAGTTGGCGAACGAACAAGGCTGCGAACAAAGTCTCTCGTCGAAAATGCGTCTTTTGTTTGAAATCTGGATGTTTGTGAGCCCATTTTGATTCCTGTGGATATATTAATATTATTTTACGTAAGTATGTGTGACGATATTGGGTGCATATGCCTTCATTTGTGGAATATATGTGAATATTGGCTGTGTTATCGAGCGCGCTATACAGCGGTGGGAAATGGCGGCAAAGTGAAACTAGGTCACATGCTTTTGTTTGGGTTCAGTCAAAGACACGAGGTGAATATCAACACTCGCTGTCACCCATGGATGTTGATTTCAGATTGGATACCTACCATGTGGATATCGACGCTTCAGAATGGATTTTATTTCATCCAGATATTAATTATGATCACATAATATGTTGTCATATGCAACTATTTTGTCGTTTGTTGTGTTTGGGTCATATGAGTGGAAGGTGTATTTTTATCACAGAAATCGGACATATCAAAACAACATTCATCACTGACCCCCATTGTTTCATTGTGAATTACATGTCTCGCAGTGAATGGCCCTCATCACAGTAATTAGTCGTAGAACGAATAAACAATAAGCCGATTGATAAGAATAAACAGAGGGAATTAACAATGACTATCTGTCTGACTGTTGTATGAACGAGACCTACTATTAATGGGTTCACTCAAGCGTGTACGTTGGGTGGGAGGGGCAGATTTCATGAAGGTCAGAGACAAATGGGGGGTTATATCACGTAACTTGATTCGGTGTGCAAGTAAGCACCAGGGCAAATGATGTATGAGAGAATGCAGTTGTTGTGTTGAAAGCATATTTGTGTACAATTTTACTGTCAGTCATGCGTGAATGAATCTAGACAGGTACAATGTTCAAACAACTATCAGTGAATTAAGAGGAATGATCTAGGCCACATTCAGGTACAGATCTAGGCCACTTCAAGTACTACACTGGGGGTATTTAGTCAGTAATCCATATGGTTACTTGGGAAATTGATTGTGGCTGGAATGTAGATTGCTACAAGAAAAAATATGTCCACAAGAGTTAAAAATTTCCCTGTTTCATGTGGAGGCATTAATACCTGAAAGTCCTTTGGTCTTTGTTTAAATGAAATCAAAAGCTTACTTAAGGCTAGACATAGTACAATGAAAATCTGTATTAACTTGTATATACCCAGGTCATTAAAGCAGATAAGTGAATTAATTAGTGCATGTAAAGCTATTAATCTTCATTGCAGCCATAAACATCCATTTCTCGGTTGTTTTGATTGTGGAAATATTCTTGTAAGCCACACACCAGTTCATCTGTAAGGGTAACATCAAACTTGCTTGAAAAATTACAGGATCACAGGGAGAATATTTCCTGTTCAGACAGAACACTGTCCAGTATATATTTAGTCAGTAGCTTTAGAAGAACTGTGTTGAAGTGTTTAAAAGAAAACAACAATCTCCAAATCCTATCCTTAGATGGCTCGATACTTAAGAAGTGGTTCAATACTTCTCTTACTGTACATGTATTTCTTGTACAGGGTCCCATTTAATAAGTGTTAGGTCACTTAAAGGTGAAGGTCAAAGTCATACTGATAAGTCACTTGTGGTATAAGATAAGTAGTGAAAAAGCAAAGCAGTCTGTGACTTTGTCCACTAACCTCAAAGTCCATGACTGGTCTTGCTAATAAAGCCCTTGCAGAAAAGTCGCACTTATCTCAAGCTAAAATAAGATTTCCTTACAGGTTTAGTTATGAATATTTTTGCATGTTTAAAAGTATTTGTTTAAATTTTGTCATTGTTCATCTATCTTGGAATTGAAGGGAATTTGTAGTGTAGATTTCTCACTACTAAAGAAACATTTTTCCTTTTGCCCAAGGATAACTATCTGATACTGTGGAAATGACTGATTTTTTACATATTCTAGGGTATTGTGCAACTAAGGCTAATGAAATCAATATCAACTTGCCTGGAGTGTATCTTGATTGCCAAGAAGTAGATTTGTAGTGTCAAGCCACACTGACATGCGACACCAGACACCATAAGTTCACAGATGATATGTACTCCATTCAGATATATCTGAAGTCATTGTGAATAGACGTAACATAGCTGGGATAATGAGGCCGTTCTGTTATGTGGTTGTCAGGTTATGATCAAACACATGACTTGACAGTATTACTTCTGACATTTTTGAAGTGGTGTAGTTTTCTGGGTGTAAGTTCCTTACATGGATGAACAGAAGGAAGCTACTAGCTGTAGCTATGGCGACCTGCTTCCTGTTGGGAGTGAGTTCAGCAGAATGTGAGTCCCTCATCAGATACGTTCACACACACATAGTAGTGTAGACTCATGCTTAGTCTCTGAATATATATCATTTTGATAGTAACAGAAAATCCCATTTAAATTGAAAAGGAGCCCCAATGAGGTGTGAGATACCGGAGGAAATCTAGACTTGCTTTATCTAGGTCCTAGGCATTGCAGGGAGGGCTAGGCGGTTGGAGAAATAATGTGGTTCAGGGACTGTGAGACAGACTACAGTGCAGGGAGGGCTAGGCGGTATTGAAAATAATGTGGTTCAGGGACTGTGAGACAGGCTACATTGGAGGGAGGGCTAGGCGGTAGGGGAAATAATGTGGTTCAGGGACTGTGACAGAGACTACATTGCAGGGAGGGCTAGGCAGTAAGGGAAATAATGTGGTTCAGGGACTGTGAGACAGACTACATTGCAGGGAGGGCTAGGCAGTAGGGGAAATAATGTGGTTCAGGGACCGTGACACAGACTAACCACAGTGGAGTAATGCCTTCATTGATAGGATCTGGCAGTAACACGTTTGTCTAGACCTGCACACCCGAGCCAGGATGTAAGTAAACATTCCCAAGTTGGAATTAAACAATCCCCAATTCATTTGTCACGGCTTTGTAGAGCTGACTTGTATTTCACTGATAATGGTTCTCAATAAAGAGGCTTGTGTGTGTTTGATTCTGTTTTTGCATTGCATTTCAGAATGCAGTGTTGAAAAAATACCTCTTGAGTTTTGGAAAGGAAAGAATTTAATTAACCATCCCATTATTGAATAAATAGATTATATTTCCCAATTTGTCTTTCATGGGAAACTTGTGTGGAATCCAAGATAAATCCCTGAGTATATGTGGAAGCATAAGGTTGTCTAGTATGTACATCAATAGGTCATCATATAGACTAACGCTTAGTCTCTGAATATATCGAATTTTAATTGTAACAAACAAGCCCATTAAAATTGAAAAGGAGCCCGAGGCAGACCAGAGATTTGGAACCTGAAAAAATCTAGACTTGCTTTATTTAAGGCTTTAGCACTGCAGATAGGGCTTGGCAGTAGGGAAAATAATGTGTTTCAGGGACTGTGAGGCAGACTAGTCATCACCATTCAAGGGCCATAAAACAATGTTAGCCATTATTTCTCTCTTGTAAAGACATGCTTGAAGGAATATTTGGTAAATGTGTAAGTCAGACTGTACAGAAATCATACTTTCAAAATATACTACACAAGATTAAAATGAAAGATGTTTGTTAATTGATATGTTGTAAGTACAAAAATTAGATTTATACTCCTCAGTGTTCAATTTTTGTCTTGTTGAAAGTATTTGAACTCCTCAGAAGGGTTATGTTATATCCTTTCATTCATCTCCTTCCACCACCAGCGCAAAGCTGACAAATGGACGACATCTGCAGCACTTTTCAGACTAGTGCTTGATGTAAAATCATTTTTAAGTCAACTTATCTTTGATAATTTCCACAAGTGTTTGAATTAATGAGAATGTTCAGGAGGCAAATTTGTGCTTGCGTGGACCAACAACCTTGAATCTTTCTGCTGTCCTTTGTAAGGAAAATACGATTCATCGGAGTCATGGCAATGGTCACAACTGTGGATGAGGTCATAAGTTTGATCTGTAAAATAAGGATTGTCTCTTCGCATGTTTTGGAATTTGAAGAAGTACTTTTGGAAAGAATTGTTGTTTGAATTAAAAAAGGCAAGACTTTCTTTCACCTCTCTGTTACCTTGAACATACAGTGCAGAAACACATAAAATGCCTTGGGTTGTATTTGAGTTAAGCTTTTGTATCAGAAACAACCTCATTTGACCCATTGCTCATAGTCTCCCAGTTGCATGACACAAGGGTGCAGGACTGTAAATTCATACTGACATGAATTTGTTATTACAATGGGTACAGAAAATGTCCTTCCTTCCCACTCTAAAATGCAGGGTCTGGTGTGAAAACCCAATGTACAGAAGTGAAATAGATTTTGTTCGTGTTGAAATTTCAGTGCAGATAGTTGCTCATGTCACACACACAGTTAGTAGCGTATTCCAGGGAAATGTCAACAGTTACTCTCACTGACAGATAATTCACATGCCCTTTGTGTGATATCTGTGCTCCCCCGATACTGCTTGATAAATGTTAGTCTTTCTAATTACTTCACAGATGTTGCATAACAGTATCATCAGTTGCTAGGCTGCTTGTCAACATGATCTAAGTATGTTGCCATGGTAATGAAGTGAGGAATAACAGCTGCGAGAAAGGTAGTTGTGAGAGGAAAATTAGCAACTTCCCATTGATTCCTTGTGAGGCACGCAGACTTGAGCTTGAATCTTTTTCTTGACTGAAGGGGAGGTAACTCTTGTTAAGCCTTGGGGAAAGCATTCAGTGGTGGGTTTGAATTGATCATAATGACACACTGTAAAAACAAGTTGCAAAATTGATTGAAGGATTTTTTTCACTTTGGAAATAAATGGTTATCATCGATATTTGCTCAGTTATGTTGGTTTTTAAGAGAATACATTTTCAAGAGTCAATATCAACATTTTAGTGAATGATTTTCATGATTAGATTTGCTTATTTTATTGGGTATCTTTCAGAAATTAAACGAGAAAATTTATAGCAGTGGTTTAAAAGGAATTACAGGCTATAAGTTTTATGACTGTATGATAACTGTTTGAAATTACAGGGGTCCCTGGGTAATACCACAGTGAGATTTGCAGCTATGGTACATGAATCCAGGGATTTAAATCTATACTTGATAACATTCGCAAAACAATTTGTGTTTTAAAGCAAATTTATAGAAGATACATGTGTGTAAATAACATGATTAAGGACTGGTTACCATGACTATGAAGGTGTTTATGTCAAACAAAATAAGTTTGTTTGATGCTGTCCCATTAATGTGTTAAAACTGTTTTGTTCGGTGTTTGATATGCTATATGAAAACAGTGAGTAGTACCCAAGCGGGAAAATGAGACCGGATTTCCGACCAAGAGTAGATAAGAACTAGTTCGGGGTGATAAGATGGATTATCTCACCAAGTAAACATCTGTGGATGTGGATATGTTCTAGAATATGTAGCTGAACAAATGGACATCTGTGTATAATGTTTATGAAAATATTTATATATGCTGCAATTAATCATAAAAACAACCGTTAAACTTGGCAGTCATTCGGTAGGAGTAGAGGTGACAGCATTTTACAGCAATATATTTACATTGGTTTTGGTTGTTGTTTAACGCAGCAAGCAGCAATATTCCTGCTATATGGCATCGGCCTGTAAATAATCGAGTCTGGACCAGACAGTCCAGTGATCAACATCATGAGCACCCATCTACGCAGTTGGGATAGGATGACGTGTCAATTATGTCAGCGAACCTTACCGCCTGATCCCGCTTGTCGCCTTGGTTACTGAAGACAAGTTCTAACCTGGATGTTCACGGGTACAATATTTTTAGTAGATTTGATCAAGTTGTTGCATTGACTATTGTTATCAGTGTACACTGTAGCAGATTCATAGCTTAATGCAACCAAACAGTTGTTCTCTAAGAATAATATGTGATACAAAACTGCTTCTACTGAAAGACATTTGTTATGTATGCAGTGCATGTAAATACAGTTGTTTGAGGAAGATTGCGATTGATTGTCCAATGATTATCAGACAGTCTTTCATTTCTGAGAATTATCTGAATGGTGGTGTTCAGCACAGCTCATTCTGTTGGTTTATTCATACCGTAACTCTTATGACTTGGAAAATACAATATTCACCCACAAACATCTGAGATGGTTTGAGAAAATGTACTCAACAACTGACAGAACTGATAATGAATCATTTTGGTCTATGAATATTTATTCCTGTTTTACAACCAGGTTTTTGAAAGTCAATACGTAGGATATTAGAACGACCTCTTTATTTGTTACTTTTGAGCATGGTCTCGAGGTGACCTTCTTAATGTGTTTTCAGTTACTGTGCATATGGTGGGTACTCTTGTGGTTAAGCATCACCTTGTTCCCTGAAGACCTGACTTCGTTTCCCCACGTGGTTGCAATGTTTTAGCCCTTTTGCTTTGTGAGTGAGTGAGTTTAGTTTTACGTCGCTTTTAGCAGTATTCCAGCAATATCTTGGCGGGGGACACCAGAAATGGGCTTCACACATTGTACCCATGTGGGGAATTGAACCTGGTTCTTTGGCATGCCGAGCGAACGCTTTAACCACAAGACTACCCCATTGCCCCTTTTGTTTTGTCCACCGCTATGATGTTATGGGAATATTCCCAAAGTAGCATAAACCCCAACTTGCTTGGTCACCTATTCACTCAATTACTGCGATGAGAATAAATTCCAATTATTTCCATACCATAATCATTCTGTTGTTAATAACTTGTTTGCTCCTTGTCAGGATGAGATAATGATTCTGATAATTAGTGCGTAATTTTGATGTCTCTTTAATCAAGTGGGTGTGGTTTGGATGCAATGGATGGATGTGAGTTTCAGCACTGTTTTGATGGATAATGAGATGCCAGTTTGCCTATCCTGTTTTGATTTAGAAAATACAGGCCACTATCAATGATATGGCTGGAATTTTGCTAGGCTGATGTGTCTGAAAATATAATATTGGTAGAAACATGAATCCATTTAAATTGAAAAGGAGCCCCAGTGAGCTCAGAGATTCAGAACCTGAACTTGATGAAATGTTGACTTGCTTCATTTAGGGCTTTTGCAATGCTGAAAGGGATATTGGAACGGAAAAGTAACTTGGTTCAGCGACTGTGAGACAGACTAGAATATTGCCAACAAGAGGCTAAAACAAAATTCAGACACTTGGTAATTTCCCCCAAAATAACAAGACCTGCCTTGATAGTGAAATCCTATGTTATTTGCCAACGAACATTTGCTGATAGTTTGTGCCAATCATTTTTTGGGATTACCATCCAAAATTTCATAATATTGTAAATGATAGTTTTTATAAGCATTTTAGCTCACTAGACTGAAGACTGAAATCTATCTGGAATAATGCTGAAAGTAGTGTTAAACAGCTTACAAATACTAGACTGAAGAAAACTGTGTTAACATGGGGATTACACCAGAGTATTTCAGATTGTGACGTAAAACTGACATTTAATCACTCGATGGTTGAGACTAGATCAATATATGATCAGGTGGATATGTGAACTGTTGTTCCAGCTCAAGTGACTCACATACAAGAACATTATGCTTAATGTAGCACAGAGACGGGGAAAGAACCTCATGGCAGATCGAGCCTCTGACTGAGTCACATATGTGACAGATTAGCCGTAAATGATTCCATTATTGCATGACGCTGCATGTGTCTACTGATGCTGTTATTGCATCTATGGCAGGACATCGCAGAGATCAGTCGAGGGTTATGTAAGGAAACGTTACTTGCTTGTTTGTCATAATTCAGAAATTCAATAATTGAACGACATTACGACTACAGCTTGGGGTTGTGTTCCTGGTTTACTTCTTTTTATGGTTTAATGTTTATTTTATTTACTTTCACAGTGATATAAACACTATATTCTTAATTCAGTTGGTTGATGTAGTGCAGTCCAATTGTGACTAGCTGTTAGTTTTTTGTAAACATGCTGACACTTTGAAAGAAAATTTCTTGTAGTAATCCATTTTCAAAACCAAGCTGTGGCTTCATTCAATCCCAGCAGTATTGGTGGGGTAGCCCAGTGGTTAGAGCATTCACTTGTCTACTGAAAACCTGGGTTCGATTCCCGAAACATGGGTACAAAGAGTCAAGCCCATTTCTGGTGTCCTTGATATTGCTGGAGTATTGCTAAAAGCGACATAAAACTAATCTCTCATTTAAACCTAGTCTTCGTTAGACCTGTGACGATATATCGTAGTATCGATAATCGTGATACTTTATCTGATGATAAATATATTGATACTTTTTTTCGAATCAGTGATATGTATCATTGACCTTAAAATTATTAATTTTCACCAGAAATTGGCAGATTTGTCAAAATTTACACTGTTACTTGCTATCAAAATATGCATTTTGAAAGAAAATAACTAAAGATAGCATATCATGATATGCATCGACTCGAATCATATCGTTCCAAGATATCGCAATACGTATCATATCGTGAAATTTCTGTATCGTCACACCTCTACTCTTCGTCAGACTGTTGATGTATTGAAAACTGATGTGTCATATTTAGTGTATATCATAGGACACATCAATCATCGTGAGGGTATTACCAACATTGATAATGCAAACTACAGTTTTCTGCTACACTCAGTGTAAGAGATATCCATCATCTCCATTACTCCTGCCAGCTAGAAAACCTGTGAAGGCGTCACAGATATATGCAAACACTGAGTTTGATTTGCAGTGTTGATGTGAAGCATATTGAAACGTGAACACTGGCGGATATGAATCTATCATGCAGTGTGTCAAGTCTGCCTGTTTTGACCTGATCGCACATCACTTCCTGTCTCGCTCACAGCCTCTGATTCACCCTTGACATTTGGCTGATACACGACTGGTGATCACAATTGTCCAGCGCCTGCTGCCTCAGCCCCTCCAAGTGCACTGCATGGTCAGCCAAAGCTTCCTCACAGACAGCCAGCAGTAGATTTGCAATTGTGCAAACATAATTAAAGGGGCTCCTTTCTTTGTTCTGCAGGTCAAAGGTCACGTTTGTGACACATCCCTTTTAATATGAACAAACCTTACAGCCGCCATGGGTATCCTTCAGCATTTTGTTTAATTGTTTTCCTTTAACCGTGAATCCTCTTCTGAGTTTTTTATGGAGCTACTTTTTACACAAATAGATCTTTGAACTATTTATGTAACTCTTGTGGGCGACGAAATTTGGCTAAGATTTGTATTTTGAATATACTTCATTAATGCCATCATCATCACTTGTGTAACATACATTATGAATTGACATGGCAACTTGGCTTAGCATAGGAACAGTTTCGTTTTGTTGATTTAAGTTTCACAGTTAAAAATGTTTCCAACTCTGTTACAAGGGCCTCATTGATCAGTTCCCCACGTTTCTTTTTATTTTAAGTTAAAGTTAGAGAATTTAGTGCAAAAGTGCAAGAATTCGATACGCACTCAAGGTCTAAAAATGTATCCAGCTTCTATTCCCAGCTAGCTTAAATAGTCCGCACTTCGCTCTCAACATTATAGGCAAAACTATGTGGATTAACACCCCAGGAAGACCAGTAAAAAATTATTGCCAATATTATCGAAATTAAATGGCTCCATCAGATTGTTTCTTGAGTGGTTTTCTTGTGTTTGTTAGTTTAAACAGGCTAATGCTAGTAATAGTCTGAGTAGAAGAAAACTTCAGCCCACAGAGACAAGCCATTTTGAATGTTCCTCCAGGTTTTTTACCTTTTACGACAAACCATCAGTTCCTTATTTGAAACATAAATATGGTTAATGTAAAGAATTGCCAACCATTGATTTTGCCATATATAGCTCATTATACATATTGTATGTCTTTTGGTATTTCTCAGAAGCTGCTATATGCAAAATGTCCAAAATACAAACCATATAACACCTGTCATGAAAAACCTCCACTGTTATGCCTGTTAAATTCAAGAATTGACTTTAAAATTATCTTCTTGCCACTCAAACAGATTCTTAGATATGCCCCCCAAATTATGATCAAATCTTATTTGAAACATAAATATGGTTAATGTAAATGAATAAAAAGAATTACCGACCCTTGTGATTTTGCCATATATTTAGCTCATTATCTGTCATCCATATTGAGGTCTTTCTTCTGCATAAACATGATGAATAACTGGGAAAGTTGCTGAGAAAAGCATTATTTCTTTATTGCACTTAAGCTGATCCCAATCCAAGCCCATAGCACCTACGTCCTGATGCCCATTTAATCATATTAATGAATTATATGAGCAATCTTCCCTTAAGAACATCAATAGCTCAAACATCCATTTCCAATCTAGCAATGGGAACCTGTTCAGCTCACGATAAGGACTAAATATTTTATCCACAAATATGGATTTGTCTCTCTCTTGCCCGTTTGTACAATATGCAATAGACTGATTTGGTGATACTAAGCATTTGGTTAAAGCCATTTGTCCAAAGCAGGCCATTTCAAGATATATGTGTAGTTCCAATCATTACTTTGCATCCCCAAAATGTTAAATTGTGCCTTGCTGGCATCTCTTAAAGTGTATTTATCGAATCCAGACTGTGTAATTCGCTTGAATGTATGTACCAGTTTAGTGCAGTATACAAATTCACTAGCGCTTTCCATCCAATATCAATATTGTACAAGACCTGCTATGTGAATAGTGCATTAGTGAGAATTACTTGAATGCTTGCTGTCATATCCCCTTGCACGCCAATAACTGAACACTGTATACAAGAAGTACTTGAGAAAATCATTTAGAGAAGTACTGGGCCGTTGTATTGATTAAAGAAGATGGATGACTAGTTCCAGGCCAGATCACCTGTTTTAAGTATCCAGGCTCCAGCTGATGTTAGTAGACGCATTCTTCCGTCACTGAGTTGTGTGTGCAATCTTCTTTGGACTGGAGATGCCATGTTTGAAATGCTTAAAAAATTGTGACGTCTCTGATGGTTTGTGTCACAGGGGATCTTACA
This sequence comes from Haliotis rubra, assembly GCF_003918875.1. Taxonomy (NCBI): domain Eukaryota; kingdom Metazoa; phylum Mollusca; class Gastropoda; order Lepetellida; family Haliotidae; genus Haliotis; species Haliotis rubra. The sequence goes on from NW_025767242.1 coordinate 656,731, forward strand.
TAGATATACACAGCAAGGTTTATGTAGGAAGGTGTTAGATAGATGCAGTGGCATAGCTTGATGGAAATTGAGACTACCCAAACAGTGTTTTAACAAAATTAGTGCTTGGATCTAAGGACTATATTTAGGCCTTAGATACCTTGTAGGATCTGGTCGTTTTATAGTGGTAACCTGGGTGATGGTTTATTAAAGGCAAAAATGTGTGAAAATTTCAGACACCTAGGGATCACTTTATATCAAGGTGTAAAAATCTCCAGATGTTTTGCACACTAATTAAGTCAAACTACATTTCAGCGTGTTCTTTAGGTTATGTAATGTTTTGCGCTTTGTATGTTACAAGTGCATTCTTTCTACAGCAGTTTTCCATTCCTCGTTTGTAAGACGTGACTGATGAGGATAAGATGGCCTCAGAGTGTGACGTGGCTCAGTGTATGTTATTGTTACTGATGGCTTGGATTGTTGATTATGCAGTCAGTGGTTTGCACTGGCTAGGTACACTTAGGGCTACAAGTCAGCTAGAATGTTTTTGACCAGCGTAAAACAGATATTCACTCGCTCACTTTTCACATGAAGATGCGATGGCTTCAGTGTGTGGCCTATTCCTGATTTTCGGGGTATCTTAGAGCTGTTAAGATTCAGTGGGAATGTTTCGGACTGGCGTAGAACAGATTTCACTCACTTTTTCACTTTTCAGTGTGTGATGTGGCCTATTGTTCTGGATTACTTGGATTCTTGATATTCAATCATTTGGTTTGACTGCCCGGACTAGATATCTTTGGGTCGGTATGATTCAGCTTGAATGTTTTTGACTGGCTTAAAACATATTTCACTCACTCACATTTCACATGTAAATCTGACAGTGGTATGATCACAAGGTAGTCTGGGTAAGACTTTGTGACTTGTACAATATCTTGTACTAAGAAAATATATTGTTAGAATCTCGTAATTTCAGTTCCAGGTTGATTTTTGTGGGATCAAATTGCAGATTTGTTTGAGCAGTATTTTAATAGGACATTGGTTGCCTCCCTTGATTTGGTGTCTTTGTCAGCCATTGAGTTTTGTGTTGCTCAACATAAAGGTCAGACTGTAATAAGTCACGTGGCTTGCATTCTAATCAAGATTCACTTGATTTTTCCTTTCCAAACTTTTGTGGAGCAGATGTGATAGATTGCAGATTGGATTATTTTTAATTCTTGGTTATGACTTAATGTAATATCAAAATATTGACACAGTATTACCCTTCCATCATTACTTTCAAATTCTTTTGACCTATGAGATATTTATCCTGGTTCACAAACCCGTTGCATGACATTGATATTAATGGATCTTTGAAATGAAATTTTTAAAATTTATCTGCACGGTAAGCCGAGAAGAACATTCTTGATGCAAAAGCCAGTCAAACAGTATTAGTTTAATCCCACTAAAATAAGGCGATGGTAGGTTGATTCAAGATTTTGAATAAGGTATTTTAGTACAGGCCCAAGTACTGCTGTAACAAAGGAATGTTGACTTAATTGATATGGTCGGGAAGGATATGGTCGGGGAGCATAGGTTCTCCTGAGCTGAAACATTGATTGAACCCCTTTGCAAAGCTTAAATAGCCGAGAGTAGAATGCTGCCTGAGGTTGGTCTTAAAACGAGGTAGTGGGGATTCATTATTATGCAAATGGTGTGTTATTGTATTCAAGGAAGTGAAACTTGATATGGATGAATCAAATAAATAACTCTGAAAAGAATTATTTTTGTGAACTTAGTATGAAGTCGTTTGTACAGGAAAGACATGTTAACTCAGTTGTGTATAGGAAACCTAAACAATAGAATATTTATCTGTATTGATTTGTATAGTTTTGTGTTTAAAGAAGATAAAGTATTTTGTTTATTTGTGTGGAGTTATACGAAAATTTTTGATTTCCTGCACAGAATCTGGGGTTCTAGTCATGACTCAATAACCTTGATGGATCTTAATCAGTATTTTTGTTGATGTGCTACATAGTACCCTGACAATGTGGAGCATTGTACAATCAGTCACTGGTTTGTCAGGTCCAGAATCTGATTGTATATAGGCTATTGACATACTGCTGGAGAGCTGTGCAGATCTTGGTTAGAATTGGTCTTCAGTAACCCATGCTTGTCGTAGGTGGTGACTAACGGGATGGGGTGGTCAGGCTCGCTGACTTGGTTGACACATGTCATCATATCCCAATTTCGTAGATAATGCTCATGCTGCTGATCACTGGATTGTTTTGGTCCAGACATGATTATTTTACAGACTGCCGCCATATAGCTGGAATGTTGCTGAGAGCAGCGTTAAACAACCAATCAACCATACAGCTGAAGCATTTCCAAATGTCGTATTTAACAACGAAGACAACGTTCCCATCCCATGAGATAGGTTGTTTGTGTTTGACCCGAAGATTGTGTGACATTGGACCAAGAGAGTGTGTATTTGTACTACCAACCAGTGGTTCAGGCAGGATTATTTACAGGGTGCGATGACACTGCCACAATGTCACTGCCGCTTCGTGAGACAGGCTCTAGATTTTAAATAAATAAAGAATTGGATATACTCAAACCTGTGTTAAATCTCTGCTCAACAGTCAATCTTTCCTGGAGGAAAAAAAGAAAAGCATCAAGTTTCTTGACATTTCGATGAAATGTTATGTGGATTCTACAAAGGCTGCTATGGCAAAGCCAGGCATGCATGCAGTATTAAATGTTAAACTTTCTCATTTTTTTACAAACTGAAGTCCAACAAAATATGGTATGAATTAAGAACACCAGCCAAAGAGTTCAGCTTTATGGCTGCATAAAAACACTTTGGGGGCAGGATATTTGTGTTGGGTTGTTAGGTCCAGAGATATCCTAACTCACTTCACTTGTCAAACACTCTTTATTTATAGAACCCAGTGACAGGCCATTCAGCATTTCCACTCCTGGCTTCTCATTGGGTATATGACCACAAAATACTCGAATATGAAAAGAGAGTGTATGATTGTTTATGGAGGCTTAAACTGTTTCTGTAATCATGTGGGTTCTGAGGTAGAAGTGATTTATGGGAGTTGTGTAATAGGTTCTGTGAAAAGTAGGATCATGGAGTTAGTTAACTTGTTACTTAGCTGCATAGGTATTGTTTTTCTAGTTTTGGGAGGAAGTCTTCCATAAAACAGTTTTAATTATGATGCCATGTTGCAGATGGCCATGTGCTCATTATTTTTGTGGTCACCTTTTCCCCACATTTCAATGTTTTAGATAAATTTGTGAAAATATTTAGTAGATAACATTTAAGTGCTTACAAATTTCAGATTATTCTTTTGCAGGAAGTACTGTACACTAGTCTGTCTCATAGTCCCTGAACCACAATATTTCCCCTACTGCCTAGCCCTCCCTGCAATGCTAAAGCACTAAATGAAGCAAGTCTAGATTTCCCAATTTCCCAACTCACTGGGGTTCCTTTTGATTTTAAATGAATTTATTTGTTACTATCAAAATTATATATATTCAGTGACTAAGTGTTAGTCTTAAAGTACGCCAGTATAGTTGTTACTGATCCCATTTAGGTCATTTTTTCTTTCATCAATGGACAACTTCAGTTTTTAACTCCTTTATACTTGACATTTACTTGTGACCAAAGAGGGGCGGTGGGGTAGCCTAATGGTTAAAGCCTTGGCTCGTCGCGCCGAAGACCCTGATTCGAATCCCCACATGGGCACAATGTGTGAAGCCCATTTCTGGTGTCCCGCGCCGTGATGTTGCTGGAATATTGCTAAAAGCGGCGTAAAACCAAACTCAGTCAGTCAGTCAGTATGACCAAAGAAACCCTTGTTTTATAAGCTGAATACTTACAAGCTATTTTTGTATATAATTTGCGAGAACCTTGTGTTGATGGCTGAATATTACTGGCCAAAAAAAGACCATCTGTCTCACATGAGAGAATATAGGACATGACCTGAGTCACAAATAATCCGCGAATAAATCAGACACATTGCATAACATCGTAAGATAGTGTTAGAACATGTTTGGAATGATACAAGTCCTGATAGCTGTGCATAAATGACCAGTGACGTCCCTTGTAACCTGTTTGACCTTCCATGAGTAGGCCCCTAATAGGATTTAAGTGAGGCTTTGTGAAGCAAAGGGATGTCATGGCTCAATGCCCGACAACAAAGCACGTTGCAACCAAGGGAGAGAACTCAGTAACCAGAGGTGGTCTGATGTTCATTCAATATTGTTCCATAGCAGTACTTGATGAGTTACTAGGGAACAGGCCCTTGTGGATAGGAATGTTGGCAAACCGCAAACTTGTTTTCCTGTCTTTTTCTTGCCTAGATTTCAGATATTTCTTTTTGAAACATATTTTGAAGTGTGTTCCTAATAATCATGTGAGTGAAAAATGTGTTGTTGAGGATAGGGTAAAGATGTCTGTATGAGACTTAAACACTAGGCTGATGCCCGAGTCAAATATATTTTCTGTTGGGCTAGTTCAGCTAACTTTCATGAAAATGATAAATATGTTGAACATTCTTTTTCATACTGATAACACTTATAAATATACATATGATTGATTGTGTTTTTAAAGTATATAAAAATATGTTTTTGACCTTTGAGAATATTCCATTGCTCATTTTACAGATTAACATGTTATCATTTTGTGAACACAGTTAAGTCCTGTTACAAATTAAAGGGTTGTTCAGTTTCCAGGAGTTGATTGTCCTGCAAAATGGCTTCTGAAGTTCATACAATCATGAAATTACTCTTATACTTATTTTTCTACAGCAAAGTCACTGGACTTCCCAGACAGCATTTGGACGTTGGCCCAACATTGGCAATGTTGGCAAAACCATTGCCAACATTGGGCCAACGTCTGAATGCTATCTGGGTTTTGGCTTTTCCTTGATGTTTTTTTAATATACAACTTGATGAGTGAAAAGATAACAATAAGAGGACAATTACCCAGCCGTTGTGGACTGTCCTAATTCAGATAATACACAGGAAAGTTTTCATCTTGCATCAGCGAGTACAGGCAAAATTCCAACTCCATTCATATTTGAAAATAAATTGTGGTGGGGCTTGCCAAGTATGAGTAGAATCCTGGTGAGGCATGACCCCCTGTTGCCCCTGAGGTATGTGTATGTACTGTGAGTTAGAGCTGGTTGCCTGGCTGGAGGTGTCTTTGTGAGATGTGATGGTGTTGACTGTGTGGATGGTAGTAGCCCAGTCTCCCTGTCACAAACAGTGTTTATAGGATGTGGATGCCATCTGTTGGCTTGACTCATACTATGTTTCCGCTAGGTCACACATGTTCGCATTTACAAAATTGATCCAGAAACTTCAGAGGAGTAGGATTTTCCTTGAATTGCTGTTGTTGGATGAATAGGGTCGTGTGATATGTGCTTGTGTTTGTTTGTTATGTAGTTAAATTGTGTGGTGATTGTGCTATTGTGTTTTTGTGGATTGTTTGGTTTTTATGTGTGACCTGGTTTTGTTGTGAAACAAGCTGACACTCCTTACGACAAGCCTGGGGAAAGATTTTTATGTGAAAGGTGGAAAGGGGGAGAAATTTGTTAATATTAAGGAGTGGAACGTTGCCATTTCTCACTCAAGTTTTATAAGGGGTTGTGTCCATGTTTACTGTTGCATAATAGTTATCTTGTTAGGTTCTGGGTAAATATAAAATCCACTAGGTGATAGAATGGGTAAGTTCATGGTTATATTGACGGTAAACTAGATGTTCTGAAGTATTCACGAAAGCTATGGGAATGATCTGGGGTCTTAAACCAAGGGCCTTTGCTTGGTAAATTGGGAGAGAATCATGATTTTGCTCAAATAGCAAATGTTTATATTGTCATTTCCTGGCCTGTAAGTATGACCAGATAAATCCCTGAGTTGGGATCCGTCTTACTGTGATTTTGGAAGTGACATATGACAGTTTGTCATTTTCAGGATTCGAGTGGATGAGTGAGTATGGTTTTACACCACTTTTAGCAATATTCAAGCAATATAATGACGGGGAACATGAGAAATGGGTTTCACACATTGTACCCATGTGGGGAATCGAACCCTTCAGCGTGATGAGTGGATGCTTTAACCATTAGGCTACCCCACTGGCTGTTTCTGTATGAGATCAATATGTGATTGGTCATTCCATTAAAAAGCAACCTACAGAATAATAATCGGTCAATGGAAAGTAAAGTAAAATGAGACATCTGAATCCCTGCTTCATGCAATGTTCAAGAGTTAGTTCAGAATAGTCAGATTTGTGAAAGTTCAGAGACAGAACAAGTTTTGACTTCTCAATAGTGACAAATAATATGGTGGTCTTGGGGACACGATGGCTGCTGACTATGTCATCATCACGAAAGAGAAACTTTCAGGTGTCAACTTACATCTGCCTGCTGAAAATAAAACCCTTTCATAAGACGCTGTCCCCAACTCCCTGTTGATTCAGTGTCATGTAAATTCAGTGAGTGAGTAAATGTTGCTTTTCAACGCATCAACAATATGGCAGCTATTCACCACAAAGTGTAAGTTCAGAATGTCACAATAAATGTGGCAATGTCTGATGGTACTCTTTTTTTATTATGACCCAATTTATAGACAGTGCATAGTATGATGTAATTTGATATGTTGAGGTGGAGTTAAAACTTTCCTCTTTACACAGTATGGATTTCATTCACAAATTATTTCCTTGTTATTCAATAGTCATGATGACATACTTTTTTTTCCACTATCTGCACAATTCACCATCGGCCATAGCAAGCTGCCCTACTTTAAAGATAGTGTGAAGCCCATTTCTGGTGTCCTGTGGTGTATATTGCTGGAATATTGCTAAAAGAACCATAAAATCTCACTGTAACATTTGGGCGGTGGGGTAGCCTAGTGGTTAAAGCGTCCGCTCATCACGCCGAAGACCCGGTTTCGAATCCCCACATAGGCACAATGTGTGAAGCCCATTTCTGGTGTCCCCTGCCGTGATACTGCTGGAATATCGCTAAAAGTGGTGTAAAACCATACTCACTCACTCACTATAACATTTGAACTGATTTGTCCTGGGCTGCTTGTTTGCAGTGTGAGCCTGCCGCACACATTGAGTAACCTACTAAATACTTGTCAGCTGTGACAGTTGTGTGAGAGCTGGGACAGTCACACCAGTAAAATCCACCTTGTACTCGATCTCTACCCTTGTCAAGCTCTATCAGGAAATACTTGTGTATAGAGGCTCTAGGGGAGAGGATCTACATGGGTGGACCCCATAGCCATGGATCATTTGACTCATTGTTATTAAGTCTTCAGTCATTGTGAGATAAATTCTAACAGTGAATATGTTATGTAGTGTTTCAGTGGTGTCTGTTTTCATTGTTTTGTCTGTTTTTAGATTGTAAGTTATCTTAAATTAATTGGGCTGCATGAAACAGTATATCAGGTGTGGTGCTGTACAGGGGGTCCACACACAGATGTTCTGATACGTTTGTTAATTTGTTGGAACGTGATTGCAGTTGGCCTGTTTGGTATTTCTGTTCAACAGTCCAATATTGCAACACATCTATTTTTCATTTATCAATGTTTCGACAAAAGGGCCCTACTACATTGGGGCATCGATCTTGAGCCGAGTATGTGAAAGTTGCAGTGTGCTATTAATTCTTCTGGTACAGGAGTGTGAGGCTCTACAGGGCTGGTTTCATTGAGGGCCTCTTTCAACACATGCTGCATCAGAGAAATACCTGAAGCCTTGGTATTGCAGTGATAAGATTCCAGTTGATTTACCCTTCATGTGTGTTGTTTGTGGATCACGGTTGTTTGGTGGATGGGTATGTCATTTAGAGAGTGACTGGGGAACATATTTTTCATATTTATTTGAAATATATTTGGAGTTTTGTTGTGTATACCAACCTCATCAGCAATATTCCAGCTCACTGATGGCAGCTTGTAAGTATAAGTTCCTGGCGGCCTGTACAGTTATCACGAATGGTGTTTCAAGGTAAAAGGATGTTGGGTCCTGTAACATGTGTAAGTTTCAGATGTCTGTCTGACCCACTGAAAATTCACAGGACCCACAGAAGAAAAAATAAACACACATTTCAGATTTAACATATCTTGTAATTTGCATTGCATTATTAACGAGCGTAAAATTTATAAACAGCAAACAAGTGTCACATGTCACATATAACAACTTCAGTCGAAGTCATTGTGAAATATACGGTGAGACACTGGGGCCGGCGAGTTGTAGACCTCCATCAGACCGTCGGCGAATCTGAGGGATTTGTCTGAGGGTCTGACGCTATTCGTGAACACTGCTGTATATATGAGCAGTGCCCAACCGTGTCTGGGTACAAGGAAATTGAATCCACCAAGTCACTGACCACTTGATCTATTGTTTGACTCTCATGACCAGTGTGGGGCGGTGGGGTAGCCTAATGGTTAACGCATTCTCCCATCACGCTGAAGACCCAGGTTCGATTCCCCACATTGGTACAATGTGTGAAGCCTATTTCTGCTGTCCCCAGCCATGATATTGCTGGAATATGTGCAGCGTAAAACTATACTCACTCACTACTGGGCAGTTGGGACAAGCTTTAGTGAGTTAGGGTGAGTGAGTTAAGATTTCTGGTCACAGCAGTATTTATGCCACAGGGTGTATGGAAAACAAATTTATGGGGAAGAGGATTAATGAGAAATGTGACATGGATTTTATCAGTTGTGACCCGCCAAACCCTTCTTTGTGAAAACCAAGTATTGAAAGACAATTCTGGTGTGGCCTTGGGTAAACAGTGGTCCAGCATTGATGTGTATGCATGTGCTATACACGTTATTCAGCATGCTGGTATAATGTATAGAGCTGATTGGTTGACAGTGAGTCCCTGCAATGTTGAAATGGTGTATATTATTCTGCCCAGGTATTGTGAATAATGCTTATACCACATGCTGGTGAATATCAATAGCTTGTGTGCTACTGAGTTGCCTGTCATTTACAGAAATACTACAGGGAATGTAATGAATTTACGAGGAAATCATCAGTAACTTAACGATGTTGAATCATCATAATGTTATGGGAGATTATCTTACGAAATACTGGTCAAATCAGCGTCAAACAAAACTTTTACCATGCTCACTTTTGGTGGGCCTTATTTGTTATGGTTAATTATGTATTTAAATGTGTGTATTAACCAGTGGCATTATTTATAAGAATCGTTCTAGAACATTCATGTTGAATTGAAGGTGCCTTCCATTTTCAATATGTTCCTATCATATGGTAGTATCATGTTCCTTTTTGCACTGATTTCCCAGGTAGAAAGTCCACAATACTCTGGCTGAAAGAACTAAGGTCAAAGATTCATCTTTGGTGTGTTGAAGATAAAGGTCAAGTGCAAGTTATATGCATATAGTTTTCTGTCTGATATTTGCAGAGTTTCATTCACTCGGCTGCCGGCAGTGAATTTAGTATATTGTCCTGTGAAAAATGTTTGACAAAGTCAGTTTATTTTAGTGATCAAAGATAAACCTCATGAATTAAGATAAAGGAGGATTACGAAATGAAATGTTTGTGGTCGGACAATTGTACTTTCTTTCCTTGTATTACAAGTTGTAACACTGATAGTTCTTCCTCGTCCTGCTGGTTGTATAACCAGTTGAGTGGACTATTTATACTCCTAACACACTTCACTGGGCCACGTGTTTAAATGTTCTTTGCCACGGTGGTACTAAGTGGAAAAACAGGATGTACTGATCTGAGGACATGTTTGAAAGTTGTATTTATGATGGAGATATCTTCATTATCTACATCTTTGGGTTCTGATCATCAGTTTTACTCAGTTATTTACTTTGAAAAAATTCCCATTTTGTCTGCTTTCTTTCTTGTCAGATGTGATGACCAGTGAGTGAGGGAAACAAGAAAACAAGGTTGTAAAATGAAAGCTTAAAGCTATTTTTGGTCTAGTATTGTAAGCGAGATAACTCCCTAACCCAGAAACAAATATACTAGCCAATCAAAATGCCCATTGCAAATTTCAGCATATTGAGACCTTATTGTCAGACCTTTTGTCACTTATGTTCACTTATGACTAAATGTGTTGAGGTAAACAGCTGAAGATAAGATCGAAAGCATGATTAGTTTTTGGACTATGTTGCACCCTTTGCATGGTGACATTTATATTTTGCACTATTTTGAATTGGAAAAAGTCCGTTTGGCCGAGCTATCAAATGAACAAAAGATATTATTTTTCCGGAATACCTAAGTAGTGACTAAGTCGGTTCAGTGGAATGTGACACAAAAAGAAGTCCAGGTCGGGGTTTCATTGGTTGGTCAGATTATATTCTTTCCTGACTGTCTAGTCCTGATTATGATCCATGATTTGATAGCGCCATAGTCTAAGGTTTAACCTACTTGCTGAAGCCCTACTGAGTCAAGGGGTTTTCCTCATGCAGTTGCTAAAATCTCTTGATTAGGCCTAAAAAAAGAAGGTTGTGGTTCCGATTTCCTGACCGACCCTAAATATTCCCGCCGAGCCTAACAATTTTACTCACCTTATAATAAATTAAATTTATTTTCTGACACATGAGTCTATGAGTAATGTAAAAATATTTTGCAAAAAAACCCAAAAAACCTACCTACCTACCCTAGTTCTGAAATGTAGGAAATCGGAACCATAACATTTTTTTTGTGTGGCCTTACTGAACTGATACTGTTTAAAGTTGGTTGACTCATTTCCTTGTCCAACAGGGGCGGTGGGGTAGCCTAGTGGTTAAAGCGTTAGCTTGTCACGCTGAAGACCCGGGTTCGATTCCCCGCATGGGTACAAGTGTGAAACCCATTTCTGGTGTCCCCTGCCGTGATATTGCTGTAATATTGCTAAAAGCGACATAAAACTTCACTCACTCTCACTCCAGCCGTGTGTGATATAGATAGCTTCAGCTCAACTATTTCATCTAAAGGTATACTCCTGCCCTATAGTATGTCCTTGACTTGTTATTATACCTAGGTGTGTGATACACTGGTGTTATTGTGACATGCCTTTGGCTATACTGGTTTTATGGTGTAGAATATATAACCAAGACATGTTTTCCCAGCTGGCAGCCAAGCATGACGATCATTACAGGTAACACTATATCTGTCTGTGGGATAATACCTGGTTGGAAAAATATAGGACTTTGAAGATGTTTCAAAAGTTTATGACAGGATTTTATCTATCCTTTTTTTATAATAATGCATTAGATTTTCATAGACATGGTGATTTTTTTTGTGTGTGTGTGTGTTATCTTTGTGCTAAGAATCATTTAGGATTTGTGTTTACACTGTTTGGCTTCAGCAAGTAATGTCGTGTAGTCAACATGGTTTGGACATAATCTTTTCAGGAATTCTCCACGCAGTTTTTGATCTGGTATCGTTACGATAGATAGTAAAGCAAACATGTTTTGGATATGCAAGGATCCATGACCCTGGCCATATGCTTCACAAAGGTGGTTTGACGAGTATGCTCCTGAATATCAGGGCTGGAGTGAACTCCAGTAATTGACGAGCAAATTGTCATGGTGACACGGTAGTTTTACTACTGGTATGACAAACGCGCACATGGTGTTACAGAGCAGATGAACTTACAGAGCAGATGAACGTACTCCCTGCTGTGAATGCCAGGTCTGGATCTGCCATCCCAGTGCAAGATATGTATTCTGGTAAATGTTTCACTGAAAGCCTTCTCTGAAGCTGAGTGAGTGGATTGAGGTTTTTGCACTCACCAATATTACTGTTGTTTCAAGGGGAGGTGTTGTGGGTGGATGGTAGCCTAATGGTTTAAGCATTCGCTCGACACGCTGAAGTACCATGCATGAAGCCCATTTAAGCATGAAGCTAATAGCAGCTTTAAACTGAATTCACTCACTCACTCAAGGGGGAAAGAGATTTTGATTTTGAGTAATTTTGTGTCTAAGGTACCTCAATGGCTATGCATAGTTGCATCCCTTGGGCATGTATGAAGCCTGGTGTGTCTTCATGATTCTAGGGGAGTGGTAGGGCAGCCTAATGGTTAAAGCGTCTGCTCGTCACGCTGAAGATCCGGGTTCGATTCCCCACATGGGTACAATGTGTGAAGACCATTCCAGGTGTTTCCTGTCGTGATATTGCTGGAATATTGCAAAAATAGGCGTAAAACCATACTCACTCACTCATGATTCTATGTTCATTAGCAACATAATTAGCCCGATTGTCTCACCAGTCTGCTAATGGTGTGAAACTTAAATGCTGTTCACCTCACTCACTCACTGTGATGTTGTAGTTGTTAATATGAGCAAGCTTCAATGTTGTATAATTTATATTCGGTCACCAAACATATGCTGATGTGTCTTATATATAGAAATCTGAAATATTGGGTTATGCTCCATGCTTTTGTTTTAGTCCCTGAACAAAATCATTTTCCCCTCCATCTGGTTCTTACTGTTATGCTTTAGCTCTATGAGAAGCAGGGGGCCGTGAGGTAGCCTAATGGTTAAAGCGTTGCCTCGTCATGCCGAAGACCCGGGTTCGATTCCCCACATGGGTACAATGTGTGAAGCCCATTTCTGGTGTCCCCCGCCGTGATGTTGCTGGAATATTGCTAAAAGCGGCGTAAAACCAAACTCAGTCAGTCAGTCAGTCTATGAGAAGCAAGACTAGAATTTCGAAAGGTTCCCGTCTTGCACAATTTCATTTTCAATTGAAATTGAGCTGTTCATTTCTATCAAAGTAATATATATTCATGGACCTAAGCATTTTCTAGCTCATATGTTAATCATGATTTTGCCGACATCTTTCTGTCCTTAAATGCTGAATATTTGATAAGTTTACTAGTACTATGTAATGCATTGCACTGGTTTCAATATCAGTCTCATTTTCACTTTATTCCAAAACAAGAGAGACATAGTCCATACATACTCAGACGTTCAGTTCATTTCGCTTTCTATTGTTCAGGATGTCCAAACTTTGGTAATGATACAGAAAAATCTTTAAAATTTGAAGAAGAAAAAAATTAAATGTTATCTGTGTGCATGTTGTATGACTCCGAGTGACGTTCAAAGATAATGTATCTTGACGTGCTATATATCATGTATTCCCTGGGAATATGTTTCATATGACCTTTCACTTAAATATATATTAGGTATGCCCTTTGGACTACATAGATCTAATTATCTGCTATGACTCCTTGTAGTGACTTTGCCTGATACCCGTCTACACCTGGTTTGGTGGCTATGTATATGCATCTCTGGTGATACTAATTTGGTATGAGGCTCTGCTGTTGCTGCTGTCTATATATTTGCTCTTGATGCAGTCTATATGTCTGCTGTTGTTGGTGCCTATGTATCTGCTGTTGCTGCTGCCTATACTTATGCTGTTGCTGCATATATATACTGAAGGAAACAAATAAGGGAACACATGGAAGTACAAGTGTTCCTTTATTCTTTTTACCGTTTTTTTCACAAGCTTTGTATTGCACTGGGTGAAAATATGAGAAAAACTAAAGGAACACTGTGATGAGGTGGTGTTCCCTTATTTGTTTCCTTCAGTATATCTGCTGTTCCTGCTGCTTATATATCTGCTGTTGCTGCTGTCTATATATCTGCAATAACTGCTGTTTATATATCTGCTATAACTGCTGTTTATATATCTGCTATAAAGGCTGTATATATCTGCTGTTAAAGTTGTCTATATATCTGGTATGACTTTGTCGTGTCTGGTATTCCACCTGCAATGCACTCATGATGGATTGTGTATCCAGGTGAGATCGATGCTGGTATTGATTTGCAAGATGGACGGCAAGCAGTGGAAAGGTTTTCTACAATAACCGATTGATTAGTCTTCTTTGTGTGATGGCTGCATTGAACAGAGGTGGGTGTTGGCGTACAGTGATGTCTGGCTTCTATCTCCAGTATTAAGAGCAGCACACTAGTCTCATCTCCCTGGTTCATAATCAAAAGCTTTGCCATTGTGGAGTAAAAGCCCCAGTTGTCAATATTGGTAATATCTTCAAAATGAATTCAGTCCTATTCACCGAGTGTTGTATAGAATAAAGATACTGCCTTCTCCTAGTCCACACAAGTTAGTTTCAGAGTACGTTGAGTTTGTGTTAAGCGTTATGAGAGAGGCTTTGGGTAATAGAAATGATTGTTGAAAATAAATTGTCTCAAATCAGCAAGAAATGGCTTCATAAGGAGCCTCATTTACATGGGAAATTCAGCAATGTTTTGTGTGCAGTATTGATAAGATTCATGTGATGGTACAATCTGTACTTTCGAAAACAGATTCAAGCAGCATTTGGTATTTCCATGGCCAAATGGACCATTTTTGCAGTACTTACTCATGAATGATGTATTGAACTAATTTTTGAACTCTGAAATTGTATGTATGTATTTTCAGAAACTATATCCAAGATAAAAGCTGTATTCAGATGATACTCATGACAGCAGTGCTTGTATGAATCATTAAACAAGACCATACAAAGCAAAGTGGGGTTTGGTTTCTAAAGATAGCGAGCCTTTGTGTGAGGATAGTTTCTGAGTTATAGATGTGGTTGTGCTCAACTGAATACCTCTGGGGCAGGTTCTTTCTTCTGAGTGATTTTAGGGTGAGAACTCACGAACTGTGGAATATTTCTTGATGAGACCTGCAGATCGGCCTAGTGGTAAATTGAGCTTATTGATAATTTAGGATATTGAAATATACTGAACAGCATTATTTTTTCTGCTCTGAACTGAAAGTATCCAATGGCAGTGATCTAAAAGTGGGGTATAAGTAATGATATTCCATTTCCAAACTGTACCAGACCAGAGGGATATGTCAGGATATCTCCAGCTGACATATTGTAATGTAAGGTTTATGAGGACCACGTGAGTGTTAATTACATTTGATTTATGACATTTATTTCATCAGAAAGTAGCCTTGAGGAAGTATGGATTATTGCGTAGCTTGTGGATGTGCTGGAGGTGAAGGTCATTGTGTTGATAACAAATTACTGTTCTGATAATGTATTCCTGTCTGGTCTATAGATACTATATGTCAAGCACCAGCTCATTTTGTGGATAAATCAGGTGAATCAGTTTGTTTTCTCGTACTGTCATAGAAATTTAAACGTGAAGGCAAGTTTTGTCAAATACAAATTTTCCATTTGATGGAAGAAGAGCTCTTAGGGGCATACAGTTCCGATCATGTGCTTGATATAATGTGTCCTCCGGTTTGCTGGAATCATTTTACAGAAAAAGGATCATATGGTGACCTATCGTCAGATATCTACTCACAAACAGCACACGATAGGATCTCGGAAGCTTTATTCTGTTGAGCCTGCATTATGATGAAACAGAGCATATTTGCACGCAGGGAAAAATGGCCTATAATGATGTGGCTGTGAAATAATGAGCCATAGACCTATAAATAGTTGTCATTACAAGTTAGAACCAGCCCAGGCAGCCTATTGGAATAATGAAGACCATTCAGTCTAATGAAGCAATGTTGAGTGTGGGCCAGCCTGGCTTGGCTGTACAAGGAGGAAGGGTTAGAACATTGTAAATAAGATAAGGCTGAAGTGGTTGTGGCCACCTGTTGGTATAATGAGGTACTTGTCTAACTGTTATTGCTAGGGAGAGTGTTGCTTGATGTTGCAAGTAGGAATTTAGGTGCTGTACCTTATGTGCATATATCACTGTATATCGAGGTGAAGTGGTATCTATGTTGTGTGTTTGTGTGTGATGTGCTTGTATAATGAGGCAGTTTGTTGGTAAGGGCGGACTTGCCTGTTTAACAGGTAGTACTGTTACTTCCCTTGCCTGGTTTGCTTTATTGAGGCTGCTGCTCCAACGGGTGTTATGATGAGGCACTTAGACATTTTTATTTCATGGCATACAGTGAGTCCTCAGTGTCATGCAGGCAGTTGTAAGCCTGACCAAGCCTCACTGTACAATGATGTCGAATAGTATCTAAGGTATAATCTCTACAGGCTTGTATAGTTTACAGATAATGAGTATTTGGGTAGCATGCACCAAAACACATTGCTTTATAACGAGGAAGTTGGGAAGTATCAGGTGGCAACATAAGTCTGCTTCATAGTTTGTGGATATTGGGATGAAATGGATCCTTTATGTTTATTATTTATTAGGAGGCAGGTAATGGATACAAGCCCCACATTGATATATGATGATCACTGGGGATGCAAGCCCCACCTTGCTGTATGATGAGCACTGGTGATACAAGCCCCACCTTGCTATATGATGAGCACTGGTGATACAAGCCCCACCTTGATATATGATATAGCAGTGATGATACAAGCCCCACCTTTATATACAATGAAGAAGTGATGATACAAGCCCCACCTTGATATACAATGAAGCAGTGATGACCCAAGCCCCACCTTGATATATGATATGGCAGTGATGATACAAGCCCCACCTTGATATACAATGAAGCAGTGATGATACAAGCCCCACCTTGATATATGATATAGCAGTGATGATACAAGCCCCACCTTGATATACAATGAAGCAGTGATGATACAAGCCCCACCTTGATATACAATGAAGCAGTGATGATACAGACAACACCTTGATATATATTGCAGTGATGACCCCACCTGAATATATGATATAGCAGTGATAATACAAGCCCCACCTTGCTATATGACGATGCTGTGATAATACAAGCCCCACCTTGATATACAAGCAGTGATGCTGTGCTCTACCTTGCTTTATGAAGAGGCAAGGTCATAGTTGTAATGAGGCAGTTAATCTTACTAAGGAAGTCACTTCATTGAACCTGAACGTTAGGTCATTTATTGAAATAGCTTGACATGAAAGTCATCTCGTCTTGTTTTTTTTAGATGTGTATGTGATAGTAGCTCACTTTATAACGAGACAGTTGTTTTAGTTACCTGATCCTGATACAAGCCCCAACCTGGTATATGATGAGGCTGGTATGGTCCCCCATCTTATTAAATAGTGAGGCAGTTACCATAAACCACCTCAGAATATAATGATGATACAAGCCCAATTTTGCTTTATAACGAAGCAGCTCTGTATGGTGAGGCAGAATGATCCCATCCCCATCACTATATAATGAGGCAGTTTTGATTTAAGCACCACCTTGTTATAAAATGGTCAGGATGGAACTATCCCCCCCTCCCCCACCTTGCTGTATAATGAGGCAGTTACGACACAAGCCCCACCTCACTACATTATTGGGTAATTATGATGCAAGCCCAATGATTCTATTGTACAAGCTGCACCTTACTATATAATGAAGCAGTTATGATACAACCCCCATCTTGCTATGTAAAGAAAATAACTATGCAACAATAAAGTATCAACTTACTTTATAATGAGGAAGAAAATATACTAGGCCCACTTTGCTATGAAATGAGGTTTTGTTGATGAAAGGCCCATGCTTCTAAATTAGACAGTTGTGATGCAAGCCCCACCTTATTTTATAAAGAGGCATTTTTGGTTTTTGTAAGGTAATGAGGCATTGTCTGAATAATACATCCTCGTCATTGTGCTTCACTGTAAAGCCATTTATTGAACCTGTGTGACGTGAAATTTATCTCTGCTTGCTTTCTGACCTGTGCGTGATATGAGCCCAACCTCACTTTACAATGAGGCAGTTGTATGTATCTAATGACCCTGCTTGAAGATATAGCAGACTGAGCTGGGAGTACCACCTGTCCCTATAATGAGGGAGTGCAGTGTGCATTTAATGAGATATGTCTCTGACTGTGACCTAGTGTAACATCAAAATGAACTGCTATAAAGGGACGGTCAACATTCTTAGTGCATGCCGTGAGAAACATTCAGTTTCTTTTCTCTTCTTTATGGGTCATCATTTGATGAATTGTAATGTACAATGCACAAGTATTTGTTATGAATGAAAAATATAGTTGGGCATTTGACTGTTCAAGTAACGTGATTGAGTTCGACTTTGTGTAATGTATAGAGAAATTTCACTGTTGAATCCTATGTTTGGTTTTTTGATAATCTCGTACTCATATTCATTGTCTATTTTAAATCTTTATATTTGGTATGGAACTTTCCTAGACATGGCAGACTGTATCTTGGACAAAAACTGGATCGAAATTAAATTTGTTTAATATTTATTAAAATTTCATTGTTAAATCACATCAAAGGTTTTTGATGATCTCGTACCAATATTCATGGTCTATTTCAAATGTTTACATGGGTATGCTTCTTGTTATCTTTCGCAGACATGATAGTCTGTAGCTTGGGGCTGTCTGCCTGTCAGTACAGCAAGGTTGTTTCTAGTTTATATTATGGCTCCTTTCTCTTCAGAAGTACATTTCAGGGCACGGGTCATGTTGGAGATCTGTAGTCATGCCAGGCAAACTAAAAGTGTAGAACTGTTTTCAACATGTTGAACATGGTTTTCAAAAGTTAAGGAGTAGCGTTGGGGGGTTTGTCCGGAGTTCTTCACAGTAACTCCTACAGTTGAAGCCAGGGACCCCAAGACTGAATTGAGCAAACATTTCTTACTCTTGAATGGTGGACTGTACGTTATTAATCAAGTCTTACGACATATGTTTTTTGAGTGACATTTTCTTATCATGAACCTTTCGTGAGGTACATTGTGTGGTTAGTGTGTGTGTAACGAGTCTTGGTTCTATTGCTGTCGTTGTGTATTGCACTAATACATTGACTGATGACTTTCATGTTATGGAGATGCATCAATTATTGATACCACTGAGTGCTTGTCAGTCACAGTTCATACATTGATCATGTGATGCAGCTCTTGTAAATCCAGACGGGATCAGGTGGTCAGGCTTGCTGACTTGGTTGACACATGTCATCGGTTCCAAATTGTGTAGATCGATGCTCATGCTCTTGATCACTGGATTGTCTGGGGCAGACTCCATCATTTACAGACCGCCGCCATATAGCTGGAATATTGCTGAGTGCAGCATAAAACTAAACTCACTCACTCACTTGCAAGTCCAGAGGCAGCTGAAAGTTTTTGGGTGGTCAGGCTTGGCAACTTAGTCGACTGTATGTCATCATACTCCAACAAGATGGGTTATTGCTCGTAATATCAGTCACTTGTTTGTCCAGTCCAAACTTGATTATTTCCAGGCCACTGTCAATACCTTTTTGATTTTACAGTTACGATTGAGTATGGTTTATGTCATAATATTCCAGCATTATTACGGCGGGTGACATCAGGAATGGTCTTTACACATTGTACCCATGTGGGAAATAGAACCTCGGTCTTTGGCTTGACGAGCGTACGCTTTAACCACTCGAATGATGGTGATGATGATGATGATGATTGAGACAGTTGTGTGACACTTTCGATTGTATGTAACCAACTGACTACACTACTCATCAATTCCCGCGTGGAGCTTGCGGTGATGTTTGGGAAAACATTGAACTAGGTCTTGATCAAGTGGTTAATGCTATTACCAGGCGGCAACTCCCACAGGAAGCGTGTTTCAACAACCTCAATCTCTCTATATCAATGGCTGGCAGAGACCATCTTTACTTCCAGTCTACAAGATGGAGATAACATGCATTCATTTGACTTTCCTCAATGTAACCTTTGACTTAACTTTCGACAACATAACATTTGATTATTTCAGTCAGCTGTATTCCTATGGTTCCAGTCTGTGCTCAAGAGGTCGGGATCTGCTTGCTCGAACTAGCTGAAACCTTCATTTTCTGTGGATTTTAATGTTATTTTAGACTACACATGCTGGGCTCACTAGACCAAACTAATTTACTAGTGTTGGTCTGGTGTTTTGGGTTGGTACATTTGGTTTTTTTTATATTTTCTTATTTTGCTGAATTATGTGAGAACATTGAAGTGTAGAAATTAGTTATGCATACTTGCTGGTAAAGTATAACTCTCTGAAACGTTTCTGTCAGATGGATAAAATTGTTTTGATTTTCTGCTGAATGTGAATTGTGCAATATCTATGGTGTTCTGATGATACCCATTGTGACAGCTTTGTGCTGATAATTACAATGCCTGTCTGCTGGTGAAGCTGTTATCCTCTAGCCTAGCGTGTTATAGAGGGGCACAGACGCTATTAACCACTGAATGTAGACCAGCATTATAATGAGGCAGTTTTGGTTTTGTATGGAAAACATATGTTTTTGTGATTGTTTACTAGATAGTGAGTTTGTATGTTCATTACAGAAATGAGTTGTCTTATGCACAGTATTTGTGTTATAATGAGGTAGGGCAGTGTTCTGGGTGACATGTGGGCTCTTTGTCATGAGAAGTCTCCTGGAAGCTGATATTGACATGTATTGCTTTTTACCTGGTCATGAGATGGAAACGGATGAGAAAACGTGTTTTTCACCTGGCCATTAGATGCACTGAGTGAGCATGTCTATTTTAGATATTATTGTTTTTAAAAATATAGCATTTATGAACAAAGTACTAACCCCTTACTCCATCACCTCACTGGAACTCAGTCATGATATGGCTGAACTCCCTCACTCCCCCATTTCCCCAACTTTCAAGCCGCTTCGCCCCTTCCAACCTGCCGATTCACTCAACAGCAACACTCTATACATCCCTCTGAATCATCAAGCGTAAAATTACACAGCAGTTGTCCTGTGAGAATGAATGTGGTGTTAAATGGTGTGTTTGGTAAGTATGTGGTGTGTTCTATTTTCAAACTGTTCACATATATGTCATTGGTGCTATGAGAATACATTGAGAAGTTGCAGGTGTCTATGTGTGATAGATTTATTAAATATTTTAAATAATAATTCATGAGTGTCACAGGTATGTTGAGTGCTCATTGAATATCCCTAATGGAGAAGTGATTGTTACATTTAGACTATTCTAAATTTTCCTGGGCAGCTTCCAAAGGTCACAAACATCACACACAAAAACTTCAGGTGGGATAAAATCAGGAAATCGGATATAGTTTCCGGTTTGTGATGAAATTGCAGATCTATTGATCAAGGAATGATCTTTTGCCACGAAATGCAGTGGGAAAAGTTGAAGTTAAGTTGTGTTGGCATTTCAGAGGGAGCTCATTGTGACTGTCTTCAACTCCTTCCTGTTTGGAGGGCGGCGACTCTCTGGGCTTTATAGAAACTGTTCTGTATGCATGGATGCAGGAAGCCTATTCCAGTCCCTGTTCAGTATTCCAGCAAGAGAAGAAACTCTCTTGTCATGCTTTGTCCAATATTAATTATATTAAGCTAGGAATTCATTTCCAGTAAGATAGTCAGAGGTGTAAAATGTTTGTGATAAGGCGCTAGTGTGGCATCCATCATGTACCTTACTCAGTGGCATGACCTTGAACATGTTAAATGGTGGATAAATTGATTTACACACACAGCAATCCTGGGAGAAAGCCAGCGGATCCCTGAAGTAAATCCTGTAATGGGGTCAGACTGGTGGCAGGGTCTTGTTGAACAATGAGGTCTCACATGTTACAACTGTCATTGGCCTGTGTTAAACAGAGGAGTCCAGTACAACAGCTGCTCTGCAGAATGGACCTGTTCTAGGTTCTTTCTTACCAATGCCAATCCTGAAAATCAGGTGCTAGAGACATTGCTCCTTGTCTTCGCAGGAGATATTGGTCTGTTAATCTTCTTTATCACATCCAGGAAAAGAACAGACTATGACGTCACTGGATTAATCTTTGTTTTAGGTTGGGAGATCTGGAGTTTTACCAGCCTGTGCTAAATATTTCAGCTCAGTGTTTGATGTAACCATATTGCTAACCCTTGTGGTGGTGTGTGTTAGATTGATGTTTTGTCATGGTTAATGATGTGTGGATTTGCTTGTGACATGGTAATGTATATTTGAGATCAGAGCATTGGAGGAACATAAAAAAAAATTCCAATGTACTCCAGTCGATTACATTATAGGCTGTAGTGATTGTTAATATTAAAAAACATCAAATATCATATTGCAGGGCAAGAAATTAAATGGAGCTTCAGGGGTGGAAATAACTTTAAAATTGCTAGTGTACTCTAGTACAGTGGCACATGTAAACTCACTTGCCCTGATAATTTTTCCACTATACCGGCCATTTTCTTGTTGATTTTTTAAATAAACAACATAATTAACATTGGAATATCAACTGGACACCGGTACAGTGTGATATACAAATTTGCTTGCCTGACAGAAAAAAACACTGAACTTGGGCGTCGGGCAATGGGTTATTTCACCCTGAGCTTAGATCTTTGTGGAGTTTGGTATGGCATATGAACTTGAGAACCCCTGAAGGTTAATTTTGATACTTGACAAGAACACCATATGTTTAAGCTTGAACATTGCGATCACTTGTTTGGTTTTATGTGTAGATACCTTGCTGTTACATTTCATGAACCGTTCAGAGCTATGGTGCTGAAGAGGTATTGTTCAGCTGTTTGAATTGGCTGTTATGACAAAACGCTTTTTGTCAAAATCACAGCCTTGTTTTGTTGTTCTGGTGTCCCCTGTCGTGATATTGCTGGAATATCGCTAAAAGCAGCGTAAAACCCACCCAGCTCACTCACTCACTTGTTTTGTTGTGAATGATTTGATAAATTCTCCAAATCAACAAAGGAAATAACCTTATCATAAACACGATAGTTAAAACCTAACAAAGGTAATATGCTAAGGCTACAATAATTACAGCTGTTTCTTGATAATGTTATAAAAGGATAAGAAATTTCATTTGATCAGTGTGATAATTGTGTTATATTGTGAAAGGTTTGAAACGTTTCGATGAAAACCCCTGGCAAATTCTACAAATCAACAAAGAAAATAACCTTTACATAAAAACACAAAGGTTATACCACACAAAGGTAATAAAAACAATGGCTATTCCTCACAAAGGTAATAAACACAATGGTTATACCTCACAAAGGTAATATGCTAAGGCTGTGATAATTACAGCTGTTTCTTGATAATGTTATAGGGGGATAAGAAATTTCATTTGACCAGTGTAATAGTGTGTTTTATTGTGAATGGTTTGAAACACGATGAAAACCCCAGATAAATTCTACAAATCAACAAAGAAAATATCCTTTACATAAAAACACAAAGGTTATACCACACAAAGGTAATACACACAATGGTTATACCTCACAAAGACAATATGCTAAGGCTGTGATATTTTTAGTTGTTTCTTGATAATTTTATAAAAGGATAAGAAATTTCATTTGACCAGTGTGATAATTGTGTTATATTGTGAAAGGTTTGAAACGTTTCGATGAAAACCCCTGGCAAATTCTACAAATCAACAAAGAAAATAACCTTTACATAAAAACACAATGGTTATACCACACAAAGGTAATAAAAACAATGGCTATTCCTCACAAAGGTAATAAACACAATGGTTATACCTCACAAAGGTAATATGCTAAGGCTGTGATAATTACAGCTGTTTCTTGATAATGTTATAGGAGGATAAGAAATTTCGTTTGACCAGTGTAATAGTGTGTTTTATTGTGAATGGTTTGAAACACGATGAAAACCCCAGATAAATTCTACAAATCAACAAAGAAAATATCCTTTATATAAAAACACAAAGGTTATACTCACAAAGGTAATGTGCTAAGGCTATGATAATTAAAGTTGTTTCTTGATAATGTTATATGGGGATAAGAAATTTCCACTGACCAGTGTGATAATGAACCTCAGATGATATAAACTGAAAGCTGGTGTGGTGACAGTGACTTTGTCCAGACTTACACTGACCAGTGTACCATGTCTTTATATATATGCAGGCCTCCGGGATCAATGTTGGGCCTAAACAAAGGCAGTTGTGTGTAAATCTGAATTGTAGGCCTGTATTGATCAGGTGGAGAGACTGCTGGCAATGAATATTGTATGGGGCTTGGTGAGCTCTTCAGTCAGGCCTGCAAGACAAAGCCCATAATGTCATTGATTTGTGCAAGGGGACACAATTAACGTGCAGTATATCTTGTCTTGCTTTTCTTATGAGACTTTAACAACTTGTTACGCTGGTCTCAGAAGGTAATGTTGGTTGGTCAGTTAAGTTAGTTGTTAATTGTCATGGATTTTGTGCAAGATTGTTTTCTGTTTTTCAACTGAAGTTTGAATAAAATCTTAAATGTTCTTTTGTTCATCAGCCATTCTTTTTATGGATTGCTGTAGTTTTTTTATTGGTGCATGTGTTTTGGGGGTTCAGTTTTAGAAGACAGTGAAGTTGTTATCACACAAACCTATTTGGCCTTTTGTATCATTTGGTACGTTTGTTACTTTGTAAGCATAATTATCAGGTTTTTTGCCTCATATGCCACTCAACATTTGGTAAGGACCACACCTTTGACTGATGATGACTACTTTGATCCTTCACAAATGTTGGGTTGTATACACGTCTCAAATTCCATTTTGTCCATATTAAGGTTTGAGGAATATTATGGATGAGAACTTGTTTATGTATGCACAACCTTTCATGGATACCTTTTGTGCCTTCATCAAAAGAATGGCTGGTTGTGAGAAAACGATTATATGAAAGTCACTTTTGATTCCAGAAACATTTATGAACCTGTGTGCATAAACACTCATGACAAAGTTGTATTTTCTGAGTAAATAACACAGTGTGATAAGCCAGGTACCAAGGCATGTTAAATACCATGTCTCTTCCTCTCCTTGTGCTTTATGTCAGAATCGATTTACATCCTATCTACAACGATCTATTCAGGTGAATACAGGTGTGGTCCGCCAAGCGCATCTGTGTGAACGCGGCTGTAGGATAAGGCACCGACACGTTTGACAAATGTTGTGTTTGTGTTGAGTGAATACTGAGGTTTATCGAGGACACAGCATGCTGGGTCCTGCTGACTGACCATACCAGACTGGCACTGACCAAATAAAGGAAAGTTTGGTGTATGTGAGGATCTAAACTTGCACATGATGAGGTTTTAAGTCTGTTTCACTGAAATTTGTTATCATATAGTCATGGTAGGGTTTCTTGTATCAGTATTAAAGTATTGACTTGATACTTTTGTGAGAGCAAAATATTGTTGTTTTGTTTCAAATCACAAACAGTTTTAATCAATAGACTTGTAATTATACAAGTGCATAAACTTTCTGGACTGTTTATAAGATAAGACATGACCAGTTGATTTATTATTTTAGGTATGCATGTGACTGTTATATCTTTTAATGATGATATAATACTGTAAGGCATGATGTTCATGCTGTGATATTTACATGATTGTTTCATGAGTGATCTTGAAAGGGATGAGTGTTCGGATGTTGCATATTCATCATTAGAGATAAAAGATTGACTAAACTGTAGAAGACATGCATTGGTTCAGGGTTGTCACTTTTGGCAAACAAAATGTTGAATTGGTCTGCAGTAGGGAAAAGTCCACAATATCCTAGCGACTAAAGGGATAATCGAATGAAATTTATTCTAGTTTTTGTGAAAACGTTCATGAAATGTGTTTCCGTTGTAGCTGCGTTAAAAACTCTAATAACGGAAGTGATATCTTATTAGCATTCAGTACATACTATTCTTGATCCATCTCTGAATTTGATGGTGTTCACGTATTCACAACCAGTATTTATGATGTTAATTTGGAGGATGCACGTACGTCAGATATGTGCTGTGCAAATCTCAACTGCAGTTTAGTGCAAATCAGTGATGGTTTACTGAATAAAAATATCTCAAGATAATGGGAATCTTGAATGCTGCAGCAATACTGATGAAATTCACAGCACCAGTAATAATGTCTGTTTTGTGTCAGCCTCGTCCTTTGAAATTGCAATGAACTCAATTTGAAGAAGGGAAAAGGTTTTGTGATTGAGAGAAAGCCCACAAATGCCTGCTTTATCCCAGAGATTGAGTACGTGTGCTAAAAGCAGATGTCGAGTCACCATATGGCGAGATGGCTGCTGGATGCAGAGACTACTACATTTAGGTCACACAGTGGATGTGCTTTATGCATGCTGAGATTTCTCTTACAGTGTATCTTATATCAAGTTGTCTGTAGCAAGCATGTGGGCTGCATGGCTTTCCCTGTTTAGTGAGTTGGCAAGGCAAGCAGCCCAGTGTCCCTACTTCCTTCATTGAGGTGTTCTTGAAATCTGGCCGAGTATTGATTAGCTTGGTGAGCGAGAACAAAGCCTTCCGAGTGTCATGATGAGTTCTCTCCCTTGGCGTGTTTATTGTGGAGTTCACCATGGCTGGATTGGGTGTTTGGTTAGGCTTGTTGTCAAAGCTGTTCTTGGTGGTGGTTGATATCCAGGTTCAATGTATGTGTATTTGTACCAACTGATCTTTGCAAATTGTTTTGTTCTATTTTGTTGACGATTGGAGAACTTACCCGATGAACAAAACATGATGTGATATGAAGTTTGATGCATGGCCACATGGTTATGATTTTATCAAATATTTCTTCTATTTTATCATGTTGGAAAAAAATCTTTATTGAATTTTAATTTGAAAATTGGCCAGTGTACTTGAAATGAACTGATCTTAAACTCTGTCGACACTCCCTCAAGTCAAGTATTATAACTGTATTGTTTGGTTATTTGCTTGGCAATAGAGTTGATAACACAGGCAAGTGTTTGCTGTAACATGTATTGACCTAGGAATTCACTTTCAGCAGGGTATAAATCTCTATTACAGTAAGTTTATGTTTATCAGTATATGGAAAGAGTGTGTTGGAAGGCCACAGAGCTCAAATAATTGAGGATGTTATAGATGGGCAGTTTGTGCCAGTGGTATATTAAGCAAAGTGAAATATTATTTTAGGGATGACTTGCCTATTAACCCTCTTGTGATATAGCTTTAATATTGTAAAAAGTGATGTTATACTCTATTCATGAAAACATGAATATATGGCTAATTTATTAAAGACCAGTTTTGAGTCGAATAGCTTAGATATTTAACTAGGCTTTGTTTTTAGTAAAAATTAATATTTATTATGTGCACTAGAATAAGCTGATGTTACTAGATCAGAACAAATTTACTTGACTCTGGCTTCGGACTAGTGGGTAAAAGTCCAGACTGTAGCTGGGTTAGCTTTAGTTGGGGAGGGTTAAGATTGGCTGTCATTATTATTCTCTTACAGCTTCCATTGTTACATATGTATTCATACTCAAATTCCGACAATATAAACCTATGGTTAACAGCCCATGTTATAATGAATGTAATGTAAAGAACATTTGACTCAATGTTATTTGGCCTGCCAGTTTGCTGAAGCCAGGTCCCCTGTGGTTCTTGTAATAGGACATTTTGCTCACTGGACTAGTTTTATCAATACTTCTAATGCTGCTGTCTTTTTCAGCCTTGAATGTGACAAAATTACTTCAGGGAACAACTAGTTAATTGTAGTTCTCTGATTTTTCCAGATTCTTAGACGTTTCCGCCTCACAACTAATCTCCATGTTGGGTAAGGACTGGACAAGGCAAGTGGATGATGGATTTCAACCCTCTGGACCTTCTGGCAGCAGCTGCCGCCCTACAGAGAGACGATCCCAAGTCATCCAACCAGTCAGGAGGTCAGACTCAAAGTGAGGCAAACTGTGATGATAAAAATACAGAAGAGTCAACAGAGGAAGAGGATTCAAGCAATAGTAACAAAATGGGCTCAGCCAGAAAGCTACGTAGTGAGATTAAGCGACAGAACTCTTGCAACCTACCCTCAAGTGAGGTAGGCAAGTTGTTCAGTGAAAAGTCAAGTGGTGTTGACTATGTGGTGGATGAGGATTCTCCTGGAAGGACGATAAGGAGGCATTCATGGAGTGCGGAAGGAGAGGTAGTAGGTGATAGTGCTAAAATTACAGACCTGTCTGTGGAACATGAAGAGAGTAAAACCGACTCGTCACAGAAGGCAGTCGAGGAGTCTGACGAGGCACCATGTGAAAATGACAGCTTAGACATTGGTCAGAGTGGTTGTGGGGATTCTCCTGAAGTGTCAGAAGATGCTTCACAACCACCTCCACCTGATCCAGCTGGTGCTCAGAGTGCAGATGAAGATGACTCATCTGAATCTGCATCTGTTAAAGAGACATCTGAAGGTTCTCCTGTGGAATCAGGTGCTTGTGATGTGAGTGTGACAGAACCTGCTCAGGTAGAACAAGATGATGAAAGTGTGATTGAGCAGGACAATGTCAGTGATTTTGACTTGACAGAACCAACGGCTGCTTGCTGTCCTGTATGTCACAAGCCAAGGACTGATTATGCTGTTGGGGTATCTGATCCTAGTGAGCTTTGTGCAATCTGTGAGAAACAGACAGTGTCAGAGAATGGTGAGGCAGCTAGTCCATCAGGATTTGTTGAGGAACCAGTCCCGGGATCAGCTGCAGGACCAAGTATAGGTGTGATTGATAATGAGCAGTCTGAGTCTGGCTTTGTTGCCATTGTTAGTGATAGGACTTGTTTGGACACTACCGATAATGAAGAAAAGTCAAGTTTATTAGAAACATATTTGACAACTGGTCATACAGAAAAGGTTCAAGAGAACAGTTTTTCCATGGAAATGCATGCAAGCAAGAGCTCTGAGGAGAGTATGATGGACACAACTGATTGTGATGTGAGAATGGAGAGCAATGATGCCTCAGGGCCAGCTTCTAGTGTTGAGTCGGACCACTCATATGCCTCTCAACCAGGAAAGGTGACTGAAAGACAAAGCACAGACTATTATGACACAGAAACTGGAGCAGAATCCGATTCTTGTGGAGAAAATAGCTCGACCGAAGAAGTAGAACATCGTGCAAGGAGCATGTCAATAGAAAGTGTGTGTTTAAGATTCGGTTTTGAGGATAAACATATGACACTACCTGTGAAAGAACATGAAGATAGTGATCATATGTCTGGACAGGGATCCCTTCTATGGAAGTCAGCGATCCAACCACCAAAGAGTTGGTTCACTTCCTTTACCTGGCGGATAAGTACAAACTGAACAAACTTCTAGAAGAATCTGTCGAGAAGGTGATTCACCGATCCTATAAGGGGAAAGGCGGTGTTAAAATGTTGAACGAATTTGGATTGCTGTCAGTAGAAGTTAAATATAGGATTACATCTGAAAGACTGTGTCTACTTGAGTAACAACATGGTCCTTTTTTTCAATAATGTGTAAACAATGTGTAAACAAGGCGGCGGCTGCCTGTCTTAAGAAGACCATGGCTCACTTTATCTTTGATCCAATAGTACAATAATTTATAGTTTACAGAAGATGGAACAGAACCTTCGAAGAAGCCTCCATTTTGTACGAGCCTCCAGCTGAAAATGGCGATATCCCTCCAGAGGACTCTGATCAAACACCACAGGGTGTATATTCCTAGTGCAACAGACACTACTCGTGGTAACCAAATAGTTGATTATGTTCGACTGATTGTGGACAAATGTATTAACGGCTGTCAATGAGGAAAAAGCAAGATTTTATGGATGTCAACTTCTTTATTGTGAATAACACGACGTTTCGGAGTGTATGCTTGCTCCTTCATCAAGGGTGAAATACGGTGAAATAGAAGTCCTTTCCAGCAGTGTTCCTTCGATTGTCGATTGTAACAGAATTCATAACTTATCCATACATAAATAAATTTTTAACATTGCTTTGTGTTAATCCCAATATGCAACACAAGATTATATGAGGGAGTTTCCTATTCCGTCACCAGTCCAAGGGAGACAACTGTAACTAACCCGTGTATGCGGTCCGCGTATGGTTTGATTTTCACGTTGCACTTTAGCACAGCGCACCACAATCATGCAAATAGGCCTACAGATAGTTCGTGATTGACTTGCTAAAGTATTCATTATAATCATTGATAATACTTTCGTTAAACAGATTGTTTAATCCCAAGTGTAGCATATGTTCCCACAGGGGGGTAAGCCCTGTCTATGCTCAACCGGAAGTTGGTCGTCATCAACTACCATTTCCTCGATAGATGTCGATCCCGGTAGAGAGTGAGTCCCAAACTTTGTAAGATTTTGATATTTCCAAGTAGCAAATGTTTGTGAAATCAACTTGTCTTATAAGCTGAATACTCATGGATTATAACCCCTATATCATTTGGTCATGACACGTTGTATTTTGTTTACGTTTGAAGCATTTCTTGACACGTCTTTTGGCGCGAATCAGAAAAGCCGAGAAGTCGACCACTTTTGACGTCTTTAAAACATAATGAACTGAATTCATTTCATGTATTGTGCATTTTTAGGCTAAATGAGGTTATGTAGCCGATGTGTCAAGATTTTAGCTTCTGTCAAAACATACAAACTAAGATATTACCGAAAACAATAACTGTACACGTCGATGGTAGTTGCTCATGTAAACAAATCAACTGTACGTGTACGAGTTGTTGAAAAGGTACTGTACGGGTAGTTGGTTTTCTGTTATTTATCAACTGAGGTAGGACCTTGGTTTGAAGCATGCAGCTGTGTATTGAGTGACATATTTGGTCCCATGTTTCTCTATTTCCATCTACGCAAACTTTTAGAGCAATGTCACTGAAATATTCAGAAATCCTAGCAAGAACCTCATTAAACTGACTGACTGAGTTTGGTTTTACGCCGCTTTTAGCAATATTCCAGATGATAGAGATCCGACTCTCCCACTGACTGACATCAAACGTCGGGCATTGTACCCATGTGGGGATTCGAACCCGGGTCTTCGGCGTGACGAGCGAACGCTTTAACCACCAGGCTACCCCACCGCCCCAACCTCATTAAAGATACCTGGGGCATCTGTGCGCCTAAATGTGTTTTCAACCTTATCCAAAATGTGTCTTGATGGCACAGCGAAGTTAATCTTGAATCCTCTGACTTTAAGTCACCTTAATCTTACTCTTCCAGGTGACCTGTATTTAATCCCACTCATAAAACGGAGACATTTTCAGTGAAATAACTTTTGACCGATTCTCCAGAAATGTTTAATCCCATCTCTGTATCTCATTTGAGTGGTTGTTTCAAGTGAATACCACTATATTACGTCTTCAAACAAAAGGAAAGTAATGTTATCCAAAGGGAGTTTTCCATGGTGTAACAAACGGTTGAACTTCATCCAGGTGTCAACCCAACTAACAATTTCACGTTGTCACAACGTAATGCTTTCGTTGTTACGTTTTTCTGTGGACGTAATATCACAACGTCAGGCCACAACGTTGTGAAACGTCATTTTTACGTCGCCACAAGGTTAAAATTATTTGATGCTAATAACGTATTTTGGTTTTACAGAAAACTGACACCAACTTATAAAAAACGTTATAAGGTTGTGAGGAGCCCAAAGCATAACGTTTCCTCAACGTAAATTTGTTATTACGTTGTGACATAAACTTGAGAAAATGGAAAAATATTAACTTTGTTACAACTTTGTGTCATGACGTTACCAATCTACAACCTGAGAAGGTGCCCCGATTCTTTCAATGCTGAAACGCGACCGCCTCCTTGGTGTAGTGGTTAGAGCGTCTGCCCGGAGAGCGGGAGGTCGGGGGTTCGATCCCCGACCGCGTCATACCAAAAGACGTTAAAATATGGTACTTGTTGGTCCCTGCCTGGCGCTCGGCATTATTGGGTACAACAAGGACTGGTATAATGTGTCTGAGTGGGGTATTCATGCTTCACTGCGGCATGGTATCTCAGTGGGCTAGCACTATAAAACCAGCTTGAACAGTTTGGGCTAGTACAAGCAGCCGCACATACACATACACACGCATGCACGTCGTCATATGAGCGAAATATTCTCAAGCACGACGTTAAACCCAATTTCACCTCACCTCACCTCACCTCAATGCTGAAATGACACCTGGAAGAAGTTCAGTAACCTTGAACGTGGCACCAACAACTGTTTCACGACGACTTCTGGTGTTGCTGCCCTATATCTTCAACCCTCAAGGTCAATGTAAATGGGACTGGTGTACACGATTTTCAACGTTTTTGGATTTCTAAGGGAATTATATTTTCAAATGTTTTGGTTTGAAGTTGTATTATGTTTTTTATTGTCATTATCAGACATCCTTTGTCAAACCTTGATGACATCATGTTGATTGTGGTTGCACAAATGTTTAATAATGTATCAAAATTCTGATTTCTCTGGACAATAATAACAATGGAAACTTCCAACCATAATTGAAAGCAAACGAACAGATCATCTCAGTATATCCTTTCGTTGTAATAGTGACCTACAATAGAGGAAACGGGAACGAATCAGAGTTCGATAGCTGCAACTACCAAGACAGTTTTGTGTGAGAAGAAACCAACAACCCTTACAGTGATGAAGCAACTACCATCGATGCGTACAGTTATTGTTTTCGCTAATATCTCAGTTTGTATGTTTTAATTTAACCCCATTTAGCCTAAAAATGCACAATACGTGAAATGAATTCAATTGATTATGTTGTAAAGAGGACGAAATTGGTCGATTTCTAGGCTTTTCCTATTCGCGCCGAAAGGCGTGTCAAGAAATGCTTCAAATGTAAACAAAATATAACATGTCATGACCAAATGATATAGGGGTTATAATCCATGAGTAGCCTATTCAGCTTACAAGACAAGTCGATTTCATAAACATTTACTACTTGGAAATATAAAAATCTTACGAAGTTTTGGTCTCACTCTCTACCGGGATCGATTGTCTATCGAGGAAATGGTAGTTGATGACGACCAACTTCCGGTTGAGCATAGACAGGGTTTACCCCCCTGTGGTTCCATTTGACAAAATTATCAGTTGTCACACTTAATTTTTTGTTGGTGGCTGAATGGGTAAGACAGCTGACTTTGTGTGCTGGTGATTAGGTGCCTCCCTCTGAGAGTGGGTTCGAATCCCGGGTGGTTGGGACTCATCACTGTACTTTACCGAGAAAGTGTGATTCCAAATATAACCCGTTACATCTGAACATTGGGCAGTCATACATCTGGGAGCTATATATGACGTATGAAGGTAAGAATGTAATGGTTTCAGCGATACTAGTTATGAATCTCCTGTGCGCGATTGATACGGGTAAACAAAGGGAATTCTCTCGACTGTAAATGGGCTTCCGCGACAGTAATTAGTGATGATAGTAGTCCCCTTTGATGGGGGAGTGGCTTATTGATTTTCATGCATTGAAAAATGAATACAAAACCCGTGACCAGTGTCTCTCAAGTGAGAATTGAGAAATGAATGCAATAACCCGTGACCCGTTCAGCCAATCAGAATGCAGGACTTACAATGAACACAACGAAAATGTTATTATACCTCAATGAACCAAACAAATACAGTCAGATCATAATAAAACCGCACCTCTGTCGATTAAACACTTTGTTGCAAAGATTATATTTTTATTTAACGAACACAGATTTTGCTGCTGTAATGATGCCAGGCATCATCAAACTGTGCGTATAATGTGCTCCATCTGGGGCTCTAATATTGACGTATACAGTGGAAGGGAGACAACTCCAGTCGAATGGTATTAAAGCTAAATCGAAAGTAGGTTTTCCAGGAAATACTGTGCCCGTATTTCAAACAGCTCATCCGCCATATTGATGTCAGTTGTATACGTTTCTCTGGATTCTGGTCGTTTCTAAGGAACAATGTCAAATCCAACATCGTCAACAGCCGAAGCTTCACCAGCGCCTGATGACTCCATGTTCTCTACACCCAGCTCTCTGACTGACGTGGTGCTCGTTGTTGAAGGGAAGAAACTACACGTGAGTCAAGCTCTACTTTGTCTCGCATCCCCTGCTTTCCTGAAAATGTTCGAAGGTGACTTTAAGAACAAAACAGAGGTTCCCATCGCGGACAAGAAGTATGCAGATTTTGTTGAGTTCCTGTTGTGTATTCATCCGTCCACTTGCAAACCTGTCCAACGAGAAACACTGGACATTGTTCTGCCCCTCGCTGACGAGTACGAGGTCGAGTCTCTCAAGCAACGGTGTGAGCAGTTTGTCCTCAATATGTTCCAACTCAAAGATGCACAGCGATCAGATCCGTCTAATGTAGAAGTGGTTCACTTTCTCTACCTGTCTGACAAGTATAAACTGAATGCTCTTCTGGACGCCTGTGTTATCAAGGCGAAATACAGAACTTACGAGAACGGCATCAAAACTTTGCGGGAATTTAATCTTCTGTCTGTAGACACCAGGTTTCGTGTACTGTCTGGAAGAACGAGTTTGTTTGAGGAAACCTTAAAAGCTGTACACATGTTTAAGCAACGATTGGATCATATTGTGAAACCTGAGTGTAAGGCATGTAAAGGTACAGAGTGTTATCATAGCTCTTCAGGATGCAGAGTTCAGTTGAAATCCGACCTGTTAGCTTACTTGGACAAACTCACAAGTCACTTTAGGAAGGATCCAATCTCTATTAAATCCAATGTGAAGCAGGCAAAATAAACTTTCCAAAAAATACGTTTTGAAAAGGTGCAAGATGAACTGGGAATATGTCATACGAGGGCTGTCTGGAAGAACGACTTTGCTTGAAGCACCCTTAACAAGGTTACATGCTTGTAAGCATTTGTTTTATTACATTGTGGTTCCTGATTGTCACGGCTGCCGTCGACCAGGACTCAAGCATACTTCACCAGGATGCAGAGAGCAGTTAAGATCCAAGCTGTCAGCTTACATTGACAAACTCACAACGTATTTCAAGAGGGATCCACGCTATGACCCGAAACAAGCGGTACAAGATGCAAAGTAAATGGACATTTCCTAACAAACACGGTACATGGGGTACAAGGTTGTGTCTGTCAAGTGATGTGAACTGTTTCGTCCTGACCTGGCAGATTAATACAAACTGAAGTCAGTATTAAGCAAATGTGTAGTCAAACTGAAATATCCACCTATGATGGACAACAAAGATGATGTGAACAGTTTACCTGAATTCCAGCGTCTATCATCGGATATTTAAGTTCAAGAAATGTCTGAGAGAATATGATTAATGGAAGAACCTTGTTGCTGCCATTCGAGAACCATGGCATAATTTAGACCAAATATCAAATCCTCAGTATTATGGGTGTCTTGAGAACTGAAAAACGCATTCAAATGAGATAAACGTTTCAACTTAGGCCTAATCCAGCAGGTTTAAGCACCATTCCAAACTGTCTCTGCTCAATATGTGTAGGCACAACTTAGCCACTACCAAGAATTTCACGAAAGCGTCAAGATGTATCCGGCCAGTTAAAGATATACCTTTCAAAGGGTATGGATTTGATCAGAAGAATGCTCTGCTATTGATGCCATGTATGCTACATTTGCTGGTGTGTTTTGTGATAGTCGTTACTTCATGTGCACAACAAAATTAAATTGCTGACTCTCAGCAGCCAGGAAGAAAATGGGAATTAGAATACAAGACACACCGCTGCGCGAAGTGGAGAATGAAGAATCCAGTATCCAGCGCTCATCGTAAGGAGTATCGGTTGGCAAGATTCGGTGAGATGGCGTGGAGCGTTGTTCCTTATATCAACCCTTGGGTTTCCTTGGTATTTATACCGTATAGATAGGTACAGATATTGATCAAGTAGAGACTGCATGGAGTTACTGTTTTCTCTCTCGCACAAATCACAGGGCACCATCAACACGTGTACATTATGTGCTCAGAACCTGTGGTTTTTGAACTTAGGAAGCCTTATCTTGACAGTCGTTGTCAATCTTTCAGTTTGTTTAGCTTTTGTTGAGGTTTATATTATCCAGATGACTGGACATGTTTGTTGTTTAACGCCGCACTCAGCAATATTCCAGCTATATGGCAGCGGTCTGTTAATATTCGAGTCTGGACCAGACAATCCAGTGATCAACAGCATGAGCATCGATCTACGCAATTTGGATATTATGACATGTGTCAGCGAGTCAGCGAGCCTGACCACCCGATCCCGTAAGTCGCCTCTTACGACAAGCATGAGTTACTGAAGACCAAGTCTAACCCGGACCTTCAAGGGGTGATGACCACTGAGACTACCCTTGCACAGCTGACTCTGTATCTGTCTTGGTACCAAGACCTACTGAGTCATGTCCACAGGACTACACAGGTTATAGTAAATTCCATATGTCCCTCACTGTATAATATACTGATAAAGACAAACTCGTTATGAAAATGAGTATGGATGTACATACATGTAGTATTGTTATGTAGGGTAAAATGGGGTTTAGGGTCCATATGACAACGTGCATGCTTGTGCATGTATGGCAACTTGTACTAGCCCAGACTTAGGCTGGCTTTATAGTGCTAGGTCACTTAGATACCATGCCGCAGTTATGCATGAATACCCCATCTCAGACACATTATCTTCCGAGCCGACCAGTCCTTGTTGTACCCATTCATGCCGAGCACCAGGCAGGGACCTGTAGTAGGCCTACTGTCAACTCTTGTGTCCTTGTGTGTGGAATAATGTTTTCAGATGAGAATCTCTTATACACATATATATAAATATATATCTGTGGCAGTAACAGATTATGTATATTTTAACATGTTGTAAATTGATTAGAATTCATGTAAATAAATGCTTTAAATTTCATTGCACAGCTTTAGTCATTTTATGTTATCATGATACTTAGCCTGCCTTAACTAACTATCACTCACAGCCAGTTCACTGAGCATGCTTACCGCATGTTCACCACACAGCACAATAACATAAGCCCTTCCCCACCTAGGTTCTTTTGTCTTTATAGCCAGCTTGGGCAATCAGCTAAGCTTTACACTTTTACACATTACAAGGTTTGTGGTCACTTCACATTCAATCGTCAGATGAGTAACATTCCATGTGGAATTTCTTAACAGATCTTTGGATCACATTCTGAGGTAATTTGGATATTTTATCTATTTATTGTTCATGTATATCATTTGTAGATATAACTTGTAGTTGTATCAGTGTGTGTTAGTCTCAAATCCATAGTACTGTGATTTTGTTGATAAATACTCTACGTTCATTACAATGTAATATTAGTAACATGATTATTAAAAGGCAAGGCTAACCATGTGAGCATGTGATGAATGGATGAACACAAGTGTAGCTTTGTAATCATAAATGGGTGAATGAAAATAAGCACGAATGAATGCATGAATGAGGTCTTATTTTGCATTGCTTTATATCTTGCTCAGCTACATCCCCATTTGTGTTTGATTACTGCATTATTGCTGAGGATACTTTTGTATATGTTTATTATTAGCATGTCTGTACATATTATTGTTATTTTCTCTACTGGCGAACATTTCATACAGATACAGCAGCGTCCCCAGGTGTGAAATAAACCTAGGCCCACACACCTGGTAGGTTTATATATTGTTTATATGTCATGTATATCAAATGAAATACATTTTGTACACAGTAATTGTTTACTGAAGCAACTGTTTTGTAATGTT
The DNA here is from genome assembly GCF_003918875.1 of Haliotis rubra. Taxonomy (NCBI): domain Eukaryota; kingdom Metazoa; phylum Mollusca; class Gastropoda; order Lepetellida; family Haliotidae; genus Haliotis; species Haliotis rubra. Next base: position 693,949 of record NW_025767242.1, read on the forward strand.
ATAGCATATGTACGAATTATATGTGTATATCTGTGTTTAGGATATGTGTATATTGCTGCATTTATTATATTGTACACCTGATTGTTTCAGGGTTGTTGTTTTCACCTATACATATCTCCAATAAAACATCGGCCATTGAAGAACAACAAAAGTAGCGTCTGTTGTCTGTGCGTGACTGACGCAGTCCTGCTACATGTCTGTATATCTAAATTAGAAGTGAATCTAATATATATATATATATATATATATATATGTGTGTAGGAATATATATATATATATATATATATAATATACCGAATATATATTTATATACATATATTCCCTACAATACCCGTTCACCATGACTCAGGAGCTATGCTTACCAGTGACCACTCTCCATTGTCTATAAGTAAGCTGGGGAAATGAAACACTAATGATGTTATATAATTGTAGCTTGGGCTTTTGACTTCCTCAAGCAAGTTAAAACACAAAGTCATGAGTGCCCAGGTCGGAGCAAGATGAGAGGTTTAGCCATGTCGGCTAGTTAAACTGACTTTCTGAACGTGCCATGTCGGCATAGAGGGGGTTCCATTTCATGGATGTATGTATTTTTATTCTGAGGAATGTGATGGAACAGGAACAACTGTTTATCCAAAGTAAGACTTTTAACCGTATCAAATGATACTTGTTTTGCACATTGTACATATGTATAGGCTGCCATTATTAAATCTATTTTAAACTGTTGTGTGATCTCTCCACTCGTAACAGATGCGTGCAACGTAATTGTGCTAGTTTGTTTCTAAAAAAGATGTCCGATACAATTCCCAAGTTTGACTTGTACCATATATTCCCGTTTTTTCTGGCTCGTCTTGACTTGAATTGACTTACCTTTGCAAGTTTTCATAACTTTTTGACAATACCTTGTATCAGCATTTTCTCATAGTGTTTCAAGACATGTTTATGCTTTAAGCATAGATTGGCCTCGGGCAATAGTTCCCTGTTGAGTGTATGCCAGTCATTCTGTGACGTGCATGTCATCCACGTACAAGCACGGACGCGTGCACACGACGAAGGGCAGGGATCGTGAGGCCATGACATCAGGAGTATGGCTCACCATTGTTCATTCAGTGTCTTACAATCAGATGCGTTTGTTGGTGGGTTGTGACGGTGTTTGAGTCTGTAACGTGACGTTTACAGGTGAGACAGAAACACCAGCATCTACAGCGTGAACACTGTCGTAGTTAAGATAGTAAATTATCTGTCACCTGATGTTTATGAGATTGAAGAAAGTTACCAACGTCATTTCATTGATACTGTACCTTCAAAGAAATCAACTGCGTAACGCGATCAATACCACAGTTGCCTCAATGAACCGAAAAGATAGTCAGTCATTAATTAAAAAACGTGGCGATTAAAGACTTTATTGCAAATAATATATTTCAATTGTTTATTTAACGAACCAAAAAATTGCTGCTGTGGTGACGCCACTCATCATTCAAATGTGCATAAAACGTGCTCTTGGTGGTTCTCAATATTGACGTAGGCAGTGGAAGGGAGCCAACTCGAGTCGAATGATAAAGCTAAATCGAAAGTTGGTTTCCTGGAAATACCGGGACTGTGTTTCCAACAGCTCATCCGCCTCGTAGAAGTCAGGTGTATACACTTCTGTGGATACTGGTCGTTTCTAAAGAACAATGTCAAATCCAACATCGTTAACAGGGCGTGGCGAAACTGTTGTCTTCTCTGAAACTGGAAGAGTTGTAAGTCTGGAGGAGGAACAAGCTTCCCCGACAGTAATTAGTGATGATAGTAGTCCCCTTTGATGGGGGAGTGACTTATTGATTTTCATGCATTGAAAAATGAATGCAACACCCGTGACCAGTTCAGCCAATCAGAATGCAGGACTTACAATGAACACAGCGAAAATGTTATTATACCTCAATGAACCAAACAAATACAGTCAGTCCATAATAAAACCATACCTCTGTCGAATAAACACTTTGTTGCAAACATTATATTTTTGTTTAACGAACAAAGATTTTGCTGCTGTAATGACGCCAGGCATCATCAAAATGTGCGTATAACGTGCTCCATCTGGGGCTCTAATATTGACGTATACAGTGGAAGGGAGACAACTCCAGTCGAATGGTATTAAAGCTAAATCGAAAGTAGGTTTTCCAGGAAATACCGTGCCCGTATTTCCAACAGCTCATCCGCCATATTGATGTCAGTTGTATACGTTTCTCTGGATTCTGGTCGTTTCTAGGGAACAATGTCAAATCCAACATCGTCAACAGCAGCCAAAGCTTTGGTCGACTCCGCTACTGTTTTCATTGAAGAAACGAAACCAGCTTCACCAGCGCCTGATGACTCCATGTTCTCTACACCCAGCTCTCTGACTGACGTGGTGCTCGTTGTTGAAGGGAAGAAACTACACGTGAGTAAAGCTCTACTTTGTCTCACCTCCCCTGCTTTCCTGAAAATGTTCGAAGGTGATTTTAAGAACAAAACAGAAGTTCCCATCGCGGACAAGAAGTATGCTGATTTTGTTGAATTCCTGTTGTGTGTTCATCCGTCCACTTGCAAACCTGTTCAGCGGAAAACACTGGACATTGTCCTGCCCCTCGCTGACGAGTACGAGGTCGAATCTCTCGTGCAACGGTGTGAGCAGTTTGTTCTGACAATGTTCCTTCTTAAAGACGACGAGCAAAGTAACCCAGCAAATGAAGAATTGGTCCACTTTTCCTACCTGGCAGAGAAATACAAACTGACGTCATTGTTGGACAAATGTTTGGAAAAGCTGAAATACAGAACCTATGACGGCAATCGTGGTGTGAGAAAATTCCCAGAATTCCAACGTCTGTCGTCAGATACAAAACTTCGGGTGATGTCGGAGAGATTAATATTGATGGAAAGACCCGTTGTTAATATGCTTGGTGTCCACATTCCAGTACCGTTCAAGAACAGTCCATATCCCAATGTAGCCAAGAGCATTTATAAGTATGGTTCACCCTCTCCCAAGAATGCTGAATCGCTACTTTCCGAACTAGCTAAATCAATCGATCAACTCAAGCGAATGTTCGTACACAATTTCAAGTAAACACGGCTATGTCATCCAGCATTCTTAATTTTGTCTCAGTTTATTTGAATTATCAACAATTTTAAGGAAAATTAACTATGATCCGAAAATTCATAAAGACGTAAAATTAGGAGGTAAAAATATGTCAGTTAAAGGTGTGCACTGTATTTCCTCTACTAGATTGTGTTAATTTTTTTCACACAATTTATTGACCCAGCGTGTGTTCTGTAATCTGTATAGGCTGGCATAGTGGCAGATAACTAACCCCACAGACACCCAATTTCTACAGTAAGGGTGGATTTCCAGGAAACGGTCCTTATTAAATGGAGGAAATTATCATTACAAAACCTATATGTTAATATGATCGATATAACCTGTTTCATCAAATGATGGACCTAGCCTTCGTTCGAGACACGGCTAATAGGTTTTGGACACAACATATACTAATTAATATGCAGTGTGACCAATGTCAGCGTCATCGGACAGTGAGACGTCCCAGAGAATCATCGTCGTAATTGTTGATATCAAAACTTGGATGACAGCAAACTTCCCATGAAAACTAAACTTTTGATCACCAGTTCAAAACTAATGCACACCAAGATTCAACTTCCCAAAAATACTGATTAAAGAGACTTTTGGTTAACCAGCAAGGAAGTCTTGGCTTGATCAATTGATAATGCAGAGATACATTTCCTCGGACAAATCAGTGTATATGTTGACTATTTTAATTAATAGGAAAAAGTGTTTGCAAAAAAATCTTGGCAAAGCAGGATTCGAAACCACAATGAGATGTTTGTCCAAAACGGTCCACGGCGGTTTACATAGCATTAGACGAATATGTATTGTGCGTTTTAATGAGGTTTTATTGTACAGTAAATTATGTTTACATTGAACGTGCTTACTCATAACAACTGTGCTTTTCCTGGAACGTGTTGTATATTTTAGCCGAAATATGTACATGTATAACGAACTACAGTTAGAACGACCTACAGTTACTTATCATATTGTGTTCCTTATAACTGTAGTTTACTGTACATGTCCATTGTATATACATTTGTAACTGCATCATTACTCAATTAATGATTATTTCGTTATGACAATGTCATCATTTACAGCTATTAGTCTTCTTTATTTACACCTGCACTTATCGTGTAGTCTTGAGGAGTGATCATTTAAAGTAGTGTTAACAGTGTATCTTTGTTTTTTTTAATGATATCTTGTATCCTTCAGCACGGAAGGATATGATCACCATGGAGGTATTTCCAATGTGTGAAACTGATTCTGAATGAATATCTCATATATACCGACGCGGTTGTTATTTCGTGGCATGTCTGGGTTAGCCAGGTCAAGCGATGATGGCTACAAATGGAGTGGACTGCTTTTGGGAAATTGACCGAAAAGTAGCTTGTGGTCAGAATAGCTCAGGTTCACGTTGTAAGTGAAACGTCACGTGGCTGCAACCAGACTGGCCCTCAACTTGTTCAAGAATACCAGTGTTGGCAGAGGACTCTTCCTTTGTTGATATTTAAGCCTAAATGAAACACTGACATAGGTCAGCTGGATCAGCCAACCAGGTAGCCAGGTACAGGATCAGCCAATCAGGTGGCAGCGTACTTGATCAGCTAACCAGGTAGCAGTACAGGATCAGCCAACGAGGTAGCAGTACAGGATCAGCCAATGAGGTAGCCATGAGCAGGATCAGCCAACCAGGTAGCCGAGTACTGGACCAGTCAACCAGGTAGCCGAGTACAGGACCAGCCAACGAGGTAGCAGTACAGGATCAGCCAATGAGGTAGCCATGAGCAGGATCAGCCAACCTGGTAGTCGAGAGCAGGACCAGCCAACCAGGTAGCCGAGTACTGGACCAGTCAACCAGGTAGGTAGCCGGTACAGGATCAGCCAACCAGGTAGCAGTACAGGACCAGCCAACCAGCCAACTGAGGTCAGCCAGGTAGCAGGTACTGGACCAGCCAACCAGGTAGTCGAGAGCAGGACCAGCCAACCAGCCGGTACTGGACCAGGTACCCAACCAGGTAGCCGTAGTACTGGACCAGCCAACCAGGTAGCCGAGTACTGGACCAGCCAACCAGGTAGCCGAGTACTGGACCAGCCAACCAGGTAGCCGGTACTGGACCAGCCAACCAGGTAGCCGAAAGTACTGGACCAGCCAACCAGGTAGCCGAAGTACTGGACCAGCCAACCAGGTAGCCGAAAGTACTGGACCAGCCAACCAGGTAGCCGAAAGTACTGGACCAGCCAACCAGGTAGCCGGTACTGGACCAGCCAACCAGGTAGCAGTACTGGACCAGCCAACCAGGTAGCCAGTACTGGACCAGCCAACCAGGTAGCAGTACTGGACCAGCCAACCAGGTAGCCGAAAGTACTGGACCAGCCAACCAGGTAGCGACCAGTACCTGGACCAGCCAACCAGGTAGCCGCCAAAGTACTGGACCAGCCAACCAGCCGGTAGCCAGTACTGGACCAGCCAACCAGGTAGCCGAAAGTACTGGACCAGCCAACCAGGTAGCCAGTACTGACCAGGTAACCAGGTAGCTTCAGTACTGGACCAGCCAACCAGGTAGCCAGTACTGGACCAGCCAACCAGGTAGCCGAAGTACTGGACCAGCCAACCAGGTAGCCGCCAACGAGTACTGGACCAGCCAACCAGGTAGCCGAGTACTGGACCAGCCAACCAGGTAGCCGAGTACTGGACCAGCCAACCAGGTAGCCGAGTACTGGACCAGCCAACCAGGTAGCCGAGTACTGGACCAGCCAACCAGGTAGCCGAGTACTGGACCAGCCAACCAGGTAGCCGAGTACTGGACCAGCCAACCAGGTAGCCGAGTACTGGACCAGCCAACCAGGTAGCCGAGTACTGGACCAGCCAACCAGGTAGCCGAGTACTGGACCAGCCAACCAGGTAGCCGAGTACTGGACCAGCCAACCAAATAGCTGTGTAATAGGTTGAGAAAGATTGCACGTTATTCACACATGCTGAACGAATTTCCAGATGAAACCTAAACAAATAACATCATGTTGAGATTGTATTCATTTATGGTGTTATGGAGGACAAGTCCAAATATGATGCAGCAGTGACAAAAACCATGCCTGATGCAATACCCATGTTTTACAAGTCTTGTCTTGAATTGCCTTACCTTTCCATGTTCTCTCAACGTTTTGATGACACCTTGTATAAGCATTTTCTCACTGTTTCATTATGACATGCTAATGCTTTCAGTACAAACTTCTCAAAGTAATGGGATGTTTTTGTCGCCTTTTTAAAATATGAACATAGTTAGATGTTTGCGGAAACTGTTCTTTTGTATATGTTGATATATTCGTAAAATGATATTAAATGTTTAAGTTGATGCTGATGTGTTCATTCCTTCAAGAGCCCGTCCTTTTCGTGGTGCCTTGGTTTCAGGAATAAGGCAAGAGTTCCCAGCAGAATGAATGCCAGTGATTCAGTAGTGTGCATGTTCACCATTCCTCAATCAGTGCCTTTACAATCCAATGTGTCAGTTGGTAGGTTGTGACGGTGTTGAATTCTCTGGTCACGGATGGCGAACCTTTGAGCATAATATGCGAGAGTCAAGGGCGGAATCAGGCCACGTCGTGATCACATTCAAACTGATATACAATCAGTGTTAATTGTGATAGTGTTTTCCGTTCACACATTCTGCCTCATGACCTCATGTTTCGAACGTGAGTACCATCAATGTCTCCAATGATGCTGCTTTTTTCTTTGTAGTTCACGTACATGAACTGGGAATTTTATTAATGCTACACGAAAAGTGACAATCTCAAGGCATTCAATGTGTCATGTGACACTGCTGATCTTACACTGTGACGATGCCAAGTCATCTCCATTGCACAGATGCGTTTTTCCTGTTGACGCTAAACAGCGCCAGATGATAGCCATTTTCAGTTCAGGGGCTACTGTAGATTTCATTCTGTGGATGATACACACAAAATTGATTCCTATTAGATCCAAATGGAATCTCTTGATTAATTCATAGTGACTGTAAATACTTAAAACGTCCTTTAGTTCTCGAAAATGTCTGAGGTGATGACAGTTGCACTGAGAGGCAGTCATTTGGTAGAGTTAAGAAACTTCGTAGGTAGACTTAAGTGTCCTCCTAAGAATGCTCCATAACGGATCTTCTCAGATGGAAGAGTAACCCTCCAAAAAGTAAGTTTAAATTCCGAGAATGTAAATAGCTAGTGTCCTTGTTCTCATTTGTTAATACCCAAGGGCAGTGGTCGTACTTACAAACACAGAAACATTATACGGTCGTGGTAAGCGAGTGAGTGTGTTTAGTTTTACGCCACACCCAGCAATATTTCAGCTATATTGCGGCAGTCTGTAAATAATCGAGCCTGGACCAGACAATCCAGTGATCAACAGCATGAGCATCAATCTGGACAATTGGGAACCAATTATGTGTGTATCAGTCGTGGTAAGAGACCACAATACTGGATTAGGTGACCAAGCTTAGTGACTGGGTTCATTGGTTCCATCAGTCACGGGTTTGTCTAGTCCAGGCTCCATCATTTACAGATGGCGCTGACACAGCTGGAGTAATGCTAACTGCCAGGTAAAACAACAAATTTAACATTTAACATTCAACATTAATTCTTATTGTGCAAGATATATTGCTCTTATTAGTTGGATCTGAAATAGTGGAAAGGTTTGTGTGTCTTACACAGTGTACCCAAATCTCAAAACACTGGAAAACCTCACCAGCAATCAAGCCTAAAGAAATAATTCAAGTAATTTTATTGTTCATGACATTACTGAAGGACAAAGTATGCACAAATGATAAACAATATCAATGATTAGAAGTGAAATAGAACAGGAAGGAACAAGACAGATGATAGTCCTTAGAATTCTCAATGCTGATCTGAAGGAAGAGCAGCAGTCACTCAGTCTGATCCAATTGGTGTTTCCTGATGTTGGCAATGGCTGAAGGTGTCCAGTCTCACAGCACAATCAAGTCAATGTCAGTGAACACTCGTAGGCTATTATGGTGGGGATTTTGCAATGGTTGTGATAGTCTTGTTCTAGCAGGTTCAGTCTCCATTTACGTCTGTGAGTGCTGGTCGCTTCTGTGATCGAATACCAGCCCTGAAATGAACAGAAATCATTAGAATAGATCTTGCATGCAGCCACATAATCTGTAGATCAAACAGACCTGTGTAGATTCGGGTTGGAATTGGTCTTCAGTAACCCATGCTTGTTGCAAGAGATCACTAATGGGATCGGGTGGTCAGGCTCGCTGACACATGTCATCGTATTCCAATGTGCGTAGATCGATGGTCATGATGTTGATCACTGGATTGTCTGGTCCAGACTCGATTATTTACAGACCGCTACCATATAGGTGGAATATTGCTAGCGACATTAAACAACAACCAAACTATAGATCAAAGAACATTATTGAAGAGATGGGCATACTGGGGTGAATACACAGTGCTTGATTGGGTTTGGTACATACTACTAGTGGAAGTGTGCTTTGTAATATCAGCAATCTGCTATTCAGAGGTACTGGGAACCTGTGTCTCGTTCTTTGTAAAGCATATGTACATAAAATGACAAGGCTTTCGGTTTGAATAATATTCAAACTTGGAAAGATATGTTCAAAAGGTGTTATAATGTCGTACATGGCAAGTGTGAGTCAGTTCACAGTGAGAACTGTAAGAAGCATCCAGGAGACATATGTCAGTCACCTGACATGTACTGGAGATGGAACCTTTGAGCTACCACTGTTGTAAGTCTATGTTATGGGAGTTATGATCACCTGACATCCTGGATGGTAGCATGTCATCATGGGTCAATGCTCACAATATCAACCCCTGGACTTACTGGGCCAGACTTGATTGTTTACAGGCAGCCACCACACTGATGGAGTACTGACGGGGTGTGGAAGTAAACAAGCAAACAAACAAAAAAACAAAGACCATCACATACTATTTAGAGTGAGTGAGTGAGTGAATGAGTTTAGTTTTACACCGCACTCCGCAATGTTCCAGCTATATGGCGGCGGTCTGTAAAAAATTGAGTCTGCACCAGACAATCCAGTGATCAACAGCATGACCATTGATCTTCACAATTGGGATACGATGACATGTGTCAGCCCAGTCAGCGAGCCTGTCCACCCGATCCCGTTAGTCGCCTCTTACGACAAGCATGGGTTACTGAAGATCAATATTCTAACCCGGACCTTCACGGGTATACTATTTAGAGAACTCGGCCCAAGCACATGGTCCTCAGTGTAGGGAAACAATCAGAGGAAATATAGCATGCAATACATTATTGGGTCTAAGGAATCTACAGCAGTGTATATGATATATGTGGAATATATATGGAATGTATGGGTTGCATCTCGGAGAACACAGCTCCACTACATTATCTATGGTATAGGTACTGTAGAGTGGGTGATGCACCAAGGAGTTATTCATTTGTACTCTGCTTATTTCCAATGTAGCAAGGCTCTGAAGTGCTGTAATAATTACCCTGGATAACCCAAGATGCCAGTTAGGCCCCAAAAGGTTATAGTCACATGACCTTATCCAACCGGGTACCCATTTTCTGCTGGGTGAACAGAGGCAAGTTTGAACAAACTCAATTGCCTAAAGTGAGACCACATGTATCACATGTGCATTGTTGTGGGGCAGACTGAAGTCCTAGAAACTCTCAGGAGTCAAGCTGCCAAATACGGTCACCCATCCAAGGACTCTCCGCGCCCAACTTGTCTAATCTTCAACTGATCTGTGACCTGAGCTCTATGCACACGACCACACATAACTTAATCTAAACACTGGAATCATTATCCTGATTATGTGTCAATATCTTCAATGTCAAACTAACCCTGATAAAGCGTGATAATAATTGTTCATGCTTACAAAGTATTCTCCAGTTCACCTGATATTTTATCCAACCATAAGAATATCCTACAAAAACATTCATAGGAATTAATTGTGTTCGTCAGACTGTTTTGCAACATTATTTTTTCAACTCTTATCATGTACACTTAAGCCTTCCACAGTACTCTATAAGCCGTTCTCCAGACTCTAGAAGATTCCAGTGCCTTGGTGCAACACTGTAGACTTACTACAAGCGTAATTCCTGCAGTATTGAACAGGGGTTCAAGTACATATTGTTTTCAAGCATACAGCCAAGCAGCTACTCCGATCCAAGACCTGTCTACTTTGACAAATATAAACTCTTTACCAACAGTACTGCTGACCCGGTTGACTTGGAAGGTGAAAGTTTAATACCGTTTACTGCGAGGAGTTTTGGGTTCTTCAGTTACAGACTGGGAACTGTCTTTTCCTTCCAGTAGAAGACCCTGCAGATTTCGCCTAGTGTGCTCCAGTGATTCAACCTGTTTAACATTAGCCTTGCTGCCACGGAGTGGGGTTGGAGAGCCAAACACACTGTTCTCTAGCTCGCTGAAAGAGAAAAGTTGATGATGAAACAGCTGTGTGGTGGTAGTCTGTAAACACAGCCTTGGCCAGACAATCAAATGACTGACATCATTCACATCAATCCACACATCTGAGAGAGATGATATTCAGTCAGCTTAGCCAAATTTATTGCGGCCTATATTTCTACTCGAATCCTCACATAAACTTTAGGACATAGGACACAATCATACAATGAAAAAGAACTAAAGAGTTATAAGAGATGCATTTTTTAAAATTTCTGCAGGAAAGCAAAAAGTGATTAACTCTGACCCACGATGACTGCAACTGTATGTCCCAATATATAACGCAATACAGACACATGTATCGTACATTGTAGCCACCCTTATCATCATTATTATCTGTACATTCAAATCAGGAGACCTGACCATTTTCTCATAAACCCTTCATCTCCCATACACCTGCAGCATGTTAACACCACAGTAAATGTCTCACAACAGGTTGAAAATAAGGAAATGATAAAGTATGATGGAGAGCTGAACAAGGATTTCTGTTACCTGTCTGCTTGAGCTTGTGTCCGTGTGCGTCGGCCTGTTGTTGACTTGGCTGTCTTGTTGGCCTGTGGCATCAGGATTGGGGCGGGCGTTTTCACTGACTTGGCTACAAACAAGAATTAGTTGAACGTTCACCATGTGATCACTTTTACTGAATCCTCCTCTGTGTATGATGTTTATTTTGTTTAATGTAGCACTCAGCAGTATTCCAGCTATATTGCAGCGGTCTGTAAATAGTCGAGTCTGAACCAGACAATCCAGTGATCAACAGCATCAGTATCAATCTGTGCAGTTGGGATACAATGACGTGTCAACCAGGTTAGCAATCCTGGCCTCTTCTATTTGTACGGAACATATGTTATAAAGTTTGTTAAAAAAACAAACATGAGTTCAATGCATTGAGGACAGGGAAAATTGAAGCTTTCAACAGCTGGCATTCAATTAAAACAGTCACTGTAACTATATGTGCCACCATCTTGTGGGAGAAACAGAAGAATATTTTAGTTATTGACCTTCCCTACAACACTTGTTGCAACAATACACCACCACATCTGTTGTAACAACTTCCTATAACATGTCTTCAAAATGACTGACTGACTGAGTTTGGTTTTATGCCGCTTTTAGCAATATTCATCACGGTGGGGGACACCAGAAATGGGCTTCACACATTGTACCTATCTGGGGATTCGAACCGGGGTCTTCGGCGTGGCGAGCCAATGCTTTAACCATTAGGCTACCCCACCGCCCCTCTTCAAAATGAAGGTTAAACAACCTTCAACTACAACAACTGTAACAATATACCACAACCTGTTGTGACAACACATAGAATATGTTAAACAACCCTTTAACAACTGCAGTAACAACATCCCTCACACCCTACCTCTTGTTGTACGCTTGACTTTCACATTCTTCGTAGATGCAGCCGTGTTTTCTATTGTAGTGTTTAGAGCAGGTGTAACAGTTCCAGTTGCCTCCCCTTGGCTGGAATTCTCCACCTGAGTGCTCTGTGAGTCTGACAGAGTGTCAACAACACTTATAGCTATATCAGAGCTCTGGGAGTCGGACGCCACACTGGTGATGTCCACACTAGTAGCGACAGTGTCTTGGGAGTCTGGAACAGTGCTGGTCTGTGAAGATGAGAGGGGTCCGTGTGATTCAGTCACGGCACCGCTGGCGTCAACCGCAGTGTCCTCACCGCCCTCTGCTTCTTCAGATGTTGGCGCAGCATCAGCATTGGTGATGCTGGTCTTGTCTGCCAGCATGGACTCAACAGAGGCCTTGAACCTCTCCACAGCTTTGACACTCTGCTTTTCTTTCACAACCTGCAGAGAAACATTGTCAACTGAATCAATCAATGCTATGTTTCAGGTGCCTTGTAATAGTTTCATGAAATTGACGTACAGTGTGTCACTGGTCACTGTCCCTTGTAATAGGTTCATGAAATTGACGTACAGTGTGTCACTGGTCACTGTCCCTTGTAATGTGTTCATGAAATTGACGTACAGTGTGTCAGTGGTCACTGTCCCTTGTAATAGGTTCATGAAATTCACGTACAGTGTGTCACTGGTCACTGTCACTTACTCAGGCACCTGGCAACTGAAGGTGTGGGTACAAGTGAGTGAGTGAGTGAGTTTAGTTCATTGCTGCTTTTAGCAATATTCCAGCACACCAGAAATGGGCTCCACACACTGTGCCCATGTGGGAAATCGTACCCGGGTCTCTGGCATGACGAGTGGACGCCTTATCCACCAGGCTATCCTACCACCCCAAATCATGATAAAAGACCATAGAACCATGCACTAAGAATATGCCATGACCACTATTATGGATTGAGTGATTGAATGAATGAGTCAGTGAGTGAGTTTAGCTTTACATTGCTTTTAGCAATATTCCAGCAATATCACGGCGGGGACACCATAAATGGGCTTCACACATTGTACCAATGTGGGGAATCGAACCAGGGTATTCAGCGTGGCGAGCGAAAGCTTTAACCACAAGGCTACCCCACCGCCCATGAATGGATGGATGGATGGATGGATGGATGGATGTGGGAATGATCAGTTGGTCAAGGTTGGTTCAATACCGCTTTGAATAACATGTCAGTCATGTAGTGGCTTATCTTGATGATGGGAAAACCACAAAGTAATGCCAATCTTCATTTATTTCATAAAAAACCCAGAAATGCCTATTTCCGTTTTTTGCAAGGTACGACATGTAATTGAGGTACTGTTAAGTTCTGCATACCTCCAGCATCTGGTCACAGAGCACCTGCATGTCCTTGAGTTGTGTGTCGGGGCTCAGGTCCAGCTGGTTCAGGAGGCGTGTCCACAGCTTCACGCTGAAGGAGTCAGGGCTGGACAGGATCGCGTTACACACTAGCACAGCTATGTGGTCATGTCCTGGGTTGTCCTGCGACAAAACAGTGCAAGAAATATATCATCTCTTTCAACAACCAAAGTATTATCTGAGTGAGAGACAATGCTGAGCTTGGTTTGACATTGCCTTGGCAACAGTGGATTGCAAGAACCTGCTGCAGGCTGTTGTTCAAAATTTGCCACCCAATACTTGACAAATTGCAAGGGCATTTTTTGTTGAACAATCCAAACAGTTAGATGGCTATGTTTAAGGTTGCTTGTTTTGAACAGTAATTCTGTAATATAATTATCGCTATGAGTTAGTTTGATGTCTGAGGAAGGCTTTATCACCTTAGTGAAGCCTATGAGCATGGATACGAGAGAATTAACCCAGAAACATGACCAGGGTGAAGCAGGATGATTCAGGACCCCGTTTCACAAAGCTCTCTCGTAGCATTCGTACTTCCTGTACTGTAACATTGACATATGATAGTCATAACACTACAAGAGCTTTGTGAAACCGGGCCCAGGACCTTAATCAAGCGTTTCTGGTGTTAAGGGAAGCAACTCTGTAAAGGTTGTGATTAGCTCAAAGACGGGATTTAAACCCAACACTAGATACACATCTTGGCAAGTGAGTGATTGAGTTTAGTTTTACGCCGCTTTAGCAATATTCCAGCAATATCAAGATGGGGGACACCCGAGAAATAACCCAGAAATGTGACCAGGGTGAGGCAGGATCATTCAGGACCTTAATCAAGCGTTTCTGGAGTTAAGGGAAGCAACTCTGTAAGGGCTGTGATCAGCTCAAACACATGATTCAAACCCAACACTAGATACACATCTTTGCAAGTGAGCAGCACCTCTCTGCATACAAGATCTGTTACTTATCATGCTAAGGTCACTTGATCACATCTGTTCTAATCACATAAGTGGAGGTCTGTGGACAGGAACATTACATATCTTCCTTCCTCAATCTCTCCAAAATCAGATCAGACATATTACAGCTTGTTCAGCTTGACCTGATCAAGTGAATACTAATGCATTGCGTGACTGTGTCACAACTGGTTGGGTCTATTATTGTGAAGGGGCACACCTTTGTCAGTTGATTGTCAACATGTCCGAACAGCCGAGACAAGGTCGCTGTTTGACATCTCAGTGTTGAGAAATTGCCAGTAATGTCCTAACTTTCTTTAAAAAAAGAAGCTACTGATGGTTTAATATATCCGATTCAGGCAGTGAGCAACAGCAGCAACTGGTGTTTCGAGCGCAACCCTAGGCCGAATAGAACAAGAACAACATTCTCTGCTCCCCTGTTTAATGAAGTTAACTCAACCTGCCGTTTATGCCATTTGACCTCCCAGGTCATGCATATGTAGAGTAGCTGGGGTCAAGCTGAACAAGCTGTACTGATTTGCATCAAGAGGACAGTTCCTTCATGTAGGTGAACTTTCTATCCAATATCACGGCTTTAAACTTTACGATTAGAGTGAGCCAAACATTGAATCAAGCATCTTGAAATTAACATAGTCATGTATTTTGAACACAAACATATAGAACATAAGTCTGAACATCCTTGCATCTATACTCAAAATGATGACATGCCTAGGGTATTTTATGTTCTGTGGTATGGTGTTTTTAGAGCTCAAAAGGAAATTGATGAATCAAGCAGTTAAAAGTGAATCCAAATAGTGAGAAAGCTGGTTGAAGAACCCAGGAATCCTGCATGTAGATCTGGCAGTCAGAGCGCCCTAAAGTTAACATGATGCTACCTACTGAGGAGTTGTCTCCAGATCCTGATCCAGAGAAGTATTGTATTACGAGTAAAACATTTGATTTTAATTCTTATATACAAACACATTACAAATACTGTCTGACTAATTTTCAAAAGTTGGTACCAATATATGACAAGTTGAGGGATATCAGTTGTATTCTGCAGTCTCATCCATCGTTAACAACCTTCTTCTTCATTAATAACACTTCAACCCTTGGGCCACTCTATGAGACTTTCAGTGACCAGACTGAATTCTGGTTGATCCCCACAGGTATGGTGTTCTCTCAACAATTTTGGACTTACAGTGACCAGACTCTGTGAGTTCTGGTTGACCACCAGGAGTTTGGAGTTGACAAGCTGGACCAGGAAGTCTCCCACGTTGCCTACGTTGACCTCGTTGAGGGGGCTGGATGTTGGGGCATTCAGCAGGGTGTTCAGTGTAGGCATGAACGCCTCCTCAAACAACTCCTGGTTAGCCCTGGTGTGAGGGGAAAGAATAATAGAAGATGATTGATGTAAGTGATGTTGGATTAATCTTATTTGCCATCAGAAGTATCGATGACGTCAATAAGTGAACAATCATATCAGTTAAATGTAAAGAATTTGTGGAAAAAAACACACTAGTAACAAAGTTAACATGTATGAAAACACTAAAGCTTTTACTAGTTTCAAGACGGGTGTGCTTTGGAGAATATAGGAAAATATCCTGTATAATTTTAAAATTCAACCAGGGTATTTCTTTTATTGAAGGATATTTAGGCAACAAGCTCTGAATCTGCAAATCATGGATTACAATCCTAACAAATTCCCAACACTGGTGCTGCTTTATAGCGGCTTCAATAGTGTTGGTTTTACAATGTTGATGAACATGTGTTTTCACCTAATGAAGGAGCAAGAATTAGCTCTGAAATGTCGTATATTAATAGAATAAAAAGAAGTTGTTATCCATGAAAAGTGTCATGTATTCATGTTTGCTCAACTTCTAAATGCCTTTCAAGAACTTCATGTACATTCAGATCCATAAGAGTGACAAATACTGAGTAACATTAAAAAATAGCGCAAACACCTAACATTTATTGACAATGTAAACTACACATGCATCATTCACTGACCTGCAAGCGAAGGCAAACACTGGCAAGAAGGCTCCGAGACAGTGCCTGAGGTGGTTGTCATCTTCTGTCAGTGGGTTATACCACAACAATAGGAGGTGAGACAGGAGTTTGGAAGATACCACTCTGCCAGACAGCAGCAACTTGGCCATACCCTCAGCAGCAACGGTCCTCAACTCTGAACTCTGTGACCACAAGGTTCAAGTGTCTTGTTAATAATTTCTCTGGTTTCAACACATGGAATAAAGGGTAGAGGTGGAGATGGGTTTAAAATGGGGACCTATTTGGCCATGAAATATTACGAAAGAACAGTGAGTTTGGTTGTCTTTTGATGTCATGGTTAAAAGACCTGCATTTTGCTGAAAATACTGTCATTGAACAGATTGGTAGCAAAAGGAAATGTTTGAATAAGGTGTTGAGGATCAACTGACCAGGTGAAACAGCTATTATGAAAAATATTCAAGCTGAAAACTATGAAACTCTTATGAAGTTGGGGACCACCTAATTCTTTCATATTACTATACATACTCTGCCATTGAATGATAGATTAACTGGTACTATGAATGACTCAGGTGGGCCCTGTGTGTCGTCCATGGTAACAAGTATCTCTACTCTAGTTGTTCAGGACCGCCTCTGTGGTGTTTAGAGCGTCCGCCCAGAAAGCAGAAGGTCGCGGGTTCGATCGCCGACCGCGTCATACCAAAAGACGTTGAAATATGGTACTTGTTGGTCCCTGTCTGGCACTAGGCATTAATGGGTACAACAAGGACTGGTCGGCTCGGAGTCAGTATATTGTGTCTGAGTGGGGTATTCATGCTTCACTGCGGCATGGTATCTCAGTGGGCTAGCATTATAAAACCAGCTTAAGTCTGGGCTAGTACAAGCAGCCGCACATACACATACACATACACACGCATGCACGTCGTCGTATAAGCGAAATATTCTCAAGCACGACGTAAAACCCAATTTCACCTCACCTCTAGTTGTGACCTCTGAGGGGGCGGTGGGGTAGCCTAATGGTTAAAGTGTCTGCTTGTCACGCTGCAGACTTGGGTTTGATTCACCACATGGGTACAATGTGTGAAGCTCATTTCTGGTTTCTCCCGCCGTGATATTGCTGGAATATTGCTAAAAGCGGCGTAAAACCATACTCACTCACCCATTACCTCTGAATCAAGGAAGGCACTGAGAATGGCCACCAGCTTGGTAGCAATGTCTGCAGAGGCATCAGATTTCTTTGAGCTGGTGGTAACGGCATCGGCCAGAGTGTCATCTGGGGAATCTGCAGTAACCTCTGCCATGTCGGAACTGGAGCTGGTGTTGCTCCCCTCAGCTGCTGTCGAAGCTTCCTGTCGTGTGATGCCCAGTCCGAACATGTGGACCAGGTCAAACAAGCATTGGAGAGCCGTGGTCTTCACCGTCTCCGTGTCATGTTGGGACACCTGATGGAAGTGTTTTAATATCATCAGGTTATGATCATCCACCATGTAATTACTAGTGTTATGATGTGCATGGTATACACACACGATCAGTTTACTACTATTAATCTTCAAAATTTGATTCAATGTCTGTTTGATCAATAAATCATTGGCCAAGGTTCCCAACAGGTTCCATTAGTGGTTTTCCAATGCGAAACTGCTTCTGTAGACAAACATGGCTGAATACCAAGCCGTGCTCACACAATGTATACATCTAATGTGTCTAAAGTTACTTTGTTGAGGGTAAAGATGTCATATGCATTATTATTTTAAGGAATGTCAAAAATGAGGGAGAGATTAAAGAATTAAAGCCCTTTCAAGGTCAGGCTGACACATTCAAGGGCCTAAAAAATATTTGATGACTGATTATCAGCTGACCTCTATGAGCAGCGGCAGGTACTGCATAACCACCTCTTCCTTGAGTAGACAGCTGAGTCCCAGAGCCTTGATGGCAGCATTACGTACGTCAGATTCAGCATTCTGTACCCCAGGCAGCACCTGCAAACGTGTGATCCATACAGACATGAACATGGCAGATGGGCGACATAGAGTCCAGCTGAACAAAATGGACACTCACTTTGCTGTTGCATTCCTCTGAATGAGAACTGACATATTGCAGTTGCTACCTTCGGAAACAAGTCTCCAGTATCATGTACATGTATCAAGGACTTCACCATCTTAACCTGCCTCTCCAGCAACATGTGCAGGTGCCAGTGTCTTCACAGTGTATTACCTGGCTCTCCAGCAACATGTGCAGGTGTCAGTGTCTTCACTGTGTATTACCTGGCTCTCCAGCAACATGTGCAGGTGCCAGTGTCTTCAGTGTATTACCTGGCTCTCCAGCAACATGTGCAGGCGTCAGTGTCTTCACAGTGTATTACCTGGCTCTCCAGCAACATGTGCAGGTGTCAGTGTCTTCAGTGTATTTCCTGACTATCCAGCAACATGTGCAGGTGTCAGTGTCTTCACTGTGTATTACCTGGCTCTCCAGCAACATGTGCAGGTGTCAGTGTCTTCACTGTGTATTACCTGGCTCTCCAGCAACATGTGCAGGTGTCAGTGTCTTCAGTGTATTACCTGGCTCTCCAGCAACATGTGCAGGTGCCAGTGTCTTCACAGTGTATTACCTGGCTCTCCAGCAACATGTGCAGGTGTCAGTGTCTTCACTGTGTATTACCTGGCTCTCCAGCAACATGTGCAGGTGTCAGTGTCTTCACTGTGTATTACCTGGCTCTCCAGCAACATGTGCAGGTGCCAGTGTCTTCACAGTGTATTACCTGGCTCTCCAGCAACATGTGCAGGTGTCAGTGTCTTCACTGTGTATTACCTGGCTCTCCAGCAACATGTGCAGGTGTCAGTGTCTTCACTGTGTATTACCTGGCTCTCCAGCAACATGTGCAGGTGTCAGTGTCTTCACTGTGTATTACCTGGCTCTCCAGCAACATGTGCAGAGTAGGCGTTAGTGTCTTCACGGGCAGCTGAGTCAGCAGTTCACTGATAACAGTCAGGCACTTCAGGATGGTGAAGGGATCACTCTGCAAGATATCAGGAAATTGCTTGATTAGCATGGTTAAATTTAATAATTCATAGCCCTAAATCCATCCCTCCGAGCATCTATACCTCCTATGTCAACTGACATTTAAGGCAAACCCCAAACCACAGTACTGTTCCAACATATATACTTGAATAACCTTCCGCCCACCTTCTCTGTGCGTATCTCCTGTGATTGGGGCTCTCCCTGTTCCAGGAGTAAGGATCGCTCAGCATCCAGCTCAGCTACAGAACTCTTCAGCTCCGCAGCTTGAGCAAACTCCTGACATCTCACACATTCCTCCAGCTCTTCCTTAGCTTGGTTCAGTCGCACCCGGATACTGGCGATCTGCAAGTCAAGGAACAAGGTTCAGTTTTAATAGCAGAAGCAACAGGATCTTTGTATTTAGCATGTTGTCAAAAAGTACATGGATAAAATCAGCTTGGGTATATTTCTATCATTCAATTTTACTCAAGTACTTAACATCACAAGGCACATGTGAATTCTTACCATTGAGGATACTGAAACTTACAAATATGCACAAACAAGAAACCTGTAGTCATGACTGTTGTATGATCAGAATTACTTACATTAACAATACCATCAGATCCAACCCTACTGAGAATCATTATCTGACAATTTCCCTGAGAATTCATCATGGCCCTGACAACATCTACAATACCTTCAGGTCCAACTGCCGCCTCTCATCTTTGTCCAGTGTTTTCTCCACGATGGTGATTGGCTCCCGTATTTCGGAGATGGTCTCGGCCAGGTAGGCCACCAGCGTGTCTGTGTTTGTCTTCACCAGGTGAAGTGTGGAAATGATGTACTTCATCAAGGCGTGACTCACGTGGTCGCAGATCATCATGTCGTGGAGCAGCTTCTCCAGCTCACGCCTGTAACAGAGTCAGTGTAACTTGTGTAGAGACAGTATCATGTTACATGTTCGCTTGTTGACTTATACAACCTTTGACCTGTGAACATCCGGGTTAGAACTGGTCTTCAGTAACCTATGCTTGTTGTAAGAGGCGACTTACAAGATCAGGTGGTCAAGCTTGCTGACTTGGTTGACTCATGTCATCGTATCCCATTTGCGTAGTACGATGCTCATGCTGTTGATCACTGGATTGTCTGGTACAGACTCGATTATTTACAGACCGCCGCCATATAGCTGGAATATTGCTGAGTGCGGCATCAAACAACAATCAATACAACCTTAAGCATATTTCCATGCAGTGGTGGTTTGTACTCATAGTAAATAATCTAACATGAATTACAAAACCAGTGGTTGATATCATGTCATCGATCAAGTCACTGACCTAACCATGTAATGCAATTTAGTCGCCACTTTTAACAAGCAATTCAGTGGTGGGTAACCATTCTAAGGTCCAAAAATGCTACACCCAACGGACAATTTAGTTTGAAGTGAGAGCTCAGTGTGAATCTAAGTTCAACAACTGTGAACAGAACAGGTACAGTCATCCCTTGCCGTTACGTGGGTTTGTGGTCTATAGATATAGGCCAGGTAATATCGCACCCAGACACAGTATATTGACTCCAGTTTGACAAGTCATTGTTTCATTCCTTTAATCGTTGTAACACTGCCCTGCTGGGAATGTGAAACACCAACATTTCACTCTCTGGGCAAATGCTCTCTCCACTGGACCATGGAGGCAGTTTAATCAGATTGTACTGGAAGACAGGCACTTTCTGACTGGTCTGATCTGATGTGATGTGATAGGTCCCTGTGAATACAGTAACTTAGTGACCATCCTGATCTGATGGGTCCGAGTAATTGAAGAGAGACTTACCGACCATCCTGATCTGGGCCCCATTCCTCAAAGCGATCGTAGCGCTACAACAGTCGTAAGTCTATGTTATAGTATGGGAGTTACGATCAACTTTGCGCTACGATCGCTTTGAGGAACGGGGCCCTGATGGGTCCCAGTAATTGAAGAGAGACTTAGCGACCAGCCTGATCTGATGGGTCCGAGTAATTGAAGAGAGACTTAGCGACCAGCCTGATCTGATGGGTCCGAGTAATTGAAGAGAGACTTACCGACCATCCTGATCTTATGGGTCCAAGTAATTGAAGAGAGACTTACCGACCATCCTGATCTGATGGGTCCAAGTAATTGAAGAGAGACTTACCAACCATCCTGATCTGATGGGTCAGAGTAATTGAAGAGAGACTTACCGACCATCCTGATCTGATGGGTCTGAGTAATTGAAGAGAGACTTACCGACCAGCCTGATCCGACAGGTCCATGTACTTGAAGAGAGAGAGGATCTGCTGTCCTATGTATTCGAGCTCCAGCTGTCTGTCAAAGTCATCTCCGCAGCCTGTCAGTTTCTCCAGAAACCTGCTGAGATATGCAGAAACATTAGGGAGTGAGTGAATGATTGAGTTTAACAGAGTTCCAGTCATATCAGCGAGTGAAGGCTAAATATGGGAGTAAAACCTGAAAGAGGTATCATTTACCACTTCTGTACATCCCTCTTGCACAGGTGTGATGCTGAAAACCCCTGAAACATAACCATGGCTAACCTGGATCTGGACCTGTATTTATTGGATCTTGATGGTCCCAAGGGACGTAACTCTGCAGTGAACTGTGGTACCCTACAAGGCTGGGTCACCTGTGCAGTGACATCACTGAGATTAGGTGAGATGCTAAGCACAGAATGACATTCAGAGTTCTCAGGTCTTGTACATTCCATAACTACCGCTCTAGAAAAACCCACCAGGCCCAGCTATAGGCAAGCGATTTAGCAATGATTCTCAAAATAAGTGCCCTTGACAAGTAAACTGGGAAAAAATGTGACATTAATCAAAACAAGAATGTTTTATTCCAGACATGGGGCTAAATATCTGAATTTGAGCTAATGACTTGAGGCAAATTACGTGTAAGGCAAAGAGATATGTTTATGAGCAGACACAAAAACAGATGATTTCATACCCCTATCATGATCTGACTTACTTTCTGACATATTTGCACAGTACAATACAGGATGGCAGGACTTTATCCAGCTGTTCCTCGTATGTGACGCCCTTCTCCTGCACGAACTGACACAACACCCGCCAGTACATGGCACTCTCACACGTCAGCTTGTCATCAGAGATCAGGGTCCTTCAACACATTGCAGCAACATCATAGGGAGATGTACATGTTGTGGGTAATTGCTGGTATTAGTAATGTTATATGTTTGGGTTTTGACTAATGCCGCCCTCGGCAACATTCCATGTAATGATGGTTAATATTAGTATGTAACCTAACATGAATTACAAAACCAGTGGTTGATATTATGAACAGAGACCCATCTACTAGGGTACAATGTCATCGATCAAGTTACTGACCTAATTACTTGATGCAATTTAGTTGGCACTTTTAACAAGCAATTCCATGATGGGGAACCGTTCTAAGATCCCAAAATGGCACAGCCCAACCGACAACTAGTTCTAAGATCCCTTAAAATGGCACACCCAACTGACAACTTAGTTTGAACTGTCTGGCGAGCTTGGTGTCCTTTTAAGTTCAACAGTTAACATCATATGTTACATGTGGGACATGCACATGTTGTGCCACAGTGGGTCATGGGTGGAAATAACCCATTGCCCGACAATCGCCCCAGTCCATTGGTGAATTGTATGAACTTAACTTTTTTTCATTTTAGTAAAACAGTCTGGCTAGCAAATATCTATATCACTCTGTATGTGGACCATTAACCACCCATAGCGTGACTGAGTGAGTTTAGTCTGCTGTTTTACCACACTTTAAAGATTCCACCCTCAGCAATATTCCAGCTATATGGCAGTCTGTCCAAGTTATCGTCCTAAATTAAGTCTGGAACAGACAATCCAGTGATCAATAGCATGAGCATCGATCTACGCAATTGGGATACGATGACATGTGTCAACCAAGTCAGTGATCCTGACCACCTGATCCTGTTAGTTGCCTTTTATGACAAGCATTGGTTGCTGAAGACCATCGAATGATATGTGACTAGGGTGTGATAACAAGCTATCAACCTGTTACCAAGTCACCATGTCTTATTACCCACTTCATCGGTAACTGATTATGACCAGCAGGAGCTAACTCAGTTTCAACGAGCCACAAGCATATTTTTGGGGCCTAAATGTCTTCATTTATACAACTGTGATGTTGAAACAACACTTACTCTTCGCCCAGCAGGTCAAAGTTGTCCACAATCTCCTCCACGGGGACCTTTTCAAACAGCTTGTAGAGCACCTGCTGACAGACATCGGCTGACTGCTCTACATCGAGACTCTGTAGCAGCTGTAGCGCACTGCCCTGGAACTGTAGCAGCCATGCCTGTAGCAGCTTGG
The DNA here is from genome assembly GCF_003918875.1 of Haliotis rubra. Taxonomy (NCBI): domain Eukaryota; kingdom Metazoa; phylum Mollusca; class Gastropoda; order Lepetellida; family Haliotidae; genus Haliotis; species Haliotis rubra. The sequence goes on from NW_025767242.1 coordinate 717,580, forward strand.
TAGCACATGCCTCCTTCACCATGTCTGTCAACAAGAGTGAGTGGATTGTTGTAAAACGCTGCACTCAGCAATGTTCCAGCCATATGTTTGCAGTCCGTAAATAATTGAGTCTGGATTGGACAATCCAGTGATCAACAGCATGAGCATCTATCTACTTGATTTTGATATGATGATGTGTCAACCAAGTCAGTGACCCTCCAATCCTCTCAGTCGCCTCTTACGACAAGCATGGGTTGCTGAAGACCAATTCTAACGAGGATCTTCACAAGGTGACTGAGTAGGCTACCTGCTGTCACTGTTCGTTATTGTGGTTTACTCAAGAGTACGCTTGACATGCACATCCAGTTACTCTAATTTCTGTTTGACAACATAGCTCTGTGCAAGACAGTCAACATTAAGAAAGTTAGATGCACTTCTGCACATGGCTTTGGTCATCATAAGTCTGGTAAAACATGTCATACTAACATAAAGGTTTATACAGAAGGATGTGGAACTATCTCAAGAATGACCTTCAAGGCAAATATCTCAAAACCTTACCACTTCACATCCTTTCAAGTCCAGTCCTGAGAACGACTTGTACAACATTTCATCCTACTATAGTGATTACATCTTGAGTGAATTCAATCATGATAATACATTATTGAGTCCATGACCATGAGAATACAAAGCATTCAAAGAACTGAAAAACTACTGAGCAAAACCAACTGTGGTTTGCAACTGATGGCAAGTATGTCACTATGACAGATCGATATTGGAAAAGATTGTGAGTGTCTTGTAAGGTCAAGGTCACAGTGAAGGTCATTCTTAAAGTCAATATTTTCAAATAGTATTATCTCACTTATGTGGGAAAAGTGATGACGTGTCATCATAGTCATGGTCACTATCAATCAGTTGTATAGGGACATAACAGTTGGTAACTGCTGGATAACTTTTCTGGAATCCTCTTACAATTGATACAGAAAGTGAAAGTCCCTCCGAAGGTCATTCAAGATCAAACAAATCTGGCCTGACCTGCTCTGTCGCTGAGGCCATCCTGCAGGAGCTGTATTCTCTGGGCAATGGACAGAGCCTTGATGTGGATCTTCTCCGCTACGACATTGTATGCCACACGTCTCACAGTGTCCTTCACATCACGTGTCCGCTCAATGACCGCCATCAGGGTCTTGGTGGAGGGGGCAATGCATGAGAGGACAGCTCGACGGACGTCAGGGTTGGGGTCGCGACTAATCAAGAAGAGGTATGCTGGAAATTCAAACAGATTAATGATAATGTATGGTGCTGGCAGGCCCCAAAAATATTGCAATGTTTAGAGCTTCAACATGTGATCAGGTAACCAATGACCTGTGAAAATAATTGCGCCCCCCATGTACCTACATTGCTTAGAAAAAGAGGCTGATTTGTAACTCTAAGGAGACAAGGGTCACTTTGTAATTCAAGCATCTGTTACATCATACAAAAACATATTGACTCAGTTATTATTATTAAAGCAGGGGTAGAAAGGAACTATCTCTCAATCACTTGTCCTGAAGTGACTCACATAGCATTCTACTATTAATATATTTGATTTTCATTGGTCATTCAGCATTTCTGACTGAAATAAATGACAGGTTTCCTATCTTGGACTATAACAATACACTTAGCAAGATATAGATGACACACAGCCATGACAGTAAGCATGGTGACACTGCAAAATGATATACCATATCGAACAACCGGTTACCATGGCTTCAACAAGCAACGGCCTAAGATGAATTTGAGTGTGTAATGGTTATGTTCCTCTCAGCAATACTGCAGTCATTTTATAGCAGGTGACACCATAAACACTTCACTAGTTTGTTTGTAAATAGAGAAACAATACAGGATCTTGATATGACAAGTAACCACATGGCCACCTATCAACCCTGATAAATGGTCCCCTTACAGTATCAATGTTACCTTTAATGACAGGACAGTTTTCATCGGTTGGGTCCTGAAGCCTCGACAGCGCCAACACAGCGTGCATCCTGACAACAGGGACCTTGTCCCGCAGCCGTTCCAACATGGATGTGTAGATCTTGTCATACAGATCGTCATCGATCTGAGCCTCATCTCCTAGGTTACTCAGCAGCTTGTTGATTAACTGACAACAGCGAAATCGAACTCCCCTCTCTTTCGCACTGTGTGACTGCAACAAAAGCAAGGTAAACCTGGTAACAGTTGGGTTTGTAATGAGAACATTTGAATTGATTGAGTGAGTGAGTTTAGTTTTACACCGCACCCAGCAATATTCCAGCTATATGACGGAGGTCTGTAAATAATCGAGTCTGGACCAGACAATCCAGTGATCAACAGCATGAGCATCGATCTGCGCAACTGGGAACCGATGACATGTGTCAACCAAGTCAGCGAGCCTGACCACCCGATCCCGTTAGTCGCCTCTTACGATAAGCATGGGTTACTGAAGATCAATATTCTAACCCGGACCTTTACGGGTGAACATTTTGAAAGTATTATTAGGAAAATGCATAAAGGTTTGGTTTTTTTGTTAGTTGGTTGGTTGGGTTGTTGTTTATGGTGCGGTCCCAGTGCCGACCTTACGTTACTCGACCATCTCGACCTGAAGGTCGAGTTTCAGAACGAGTCAGATCGAATCAGGTCTACCAAGTTTTTGAAAATCTTTTGACATGTCAAAAATTTTCCCCGACTTCCTGGTCGAGAATAAGTCGAGGTAGGTCCAGAAAAGGTCGAGTTGAAGGTCGAGCTGGCCTGACATGCCGATCTGTGTTCGTCTTAGAGTCGATCTGTACTTGGCCTCGCCTCGACGTTGAGTCGACCGACTCAAACTGGACTCGACTTGGACTCAACCTGGAGTCGACTGACTCGACCTGAAGTCAACCTATTTCGACCTCAACTCGACCTAATTGAGTCCACGCCGACCGCATAAATGGTCATCATCTTCCCAATTGCTTCATAAAAACGAAACGGCAGCCAGTGGTAGCACATCATCTCCACATCAACCTGCTGCCACCCAGAGGTCCACCCTGAGCACACCACCCTCTCCAACATGCCGCAAAGCAGCGGAACAGGATGGTATCTTCCACAGCTTTGACTCCAGTTCTGCAGCAGGTACATCTCTGTACCTGTCAAGCGGTCTCTTGGACCCTACATACATCGCAGAGGATCAGTCACATGTTCAGGACTCTCAGCAAAGACAGTGAAACTGAGAAGTAGAACTTGATACTCATATATTGTCATGAGCACCTTATAATGATGTGATGTTATCTTCAGATTATTTTCCAATGAGTTTCCAATAAAAGATTTAAAAGCTTTTTTTCATGTTACAATATGGAAATTGCCACCTTTCCTTGAAAGCACGGGTTACAGTATTCCATCTACTCTGATCCCACTCATCTGACCGATACTCAGCTTTGAAGGCATCAAGGATGTGAATGATGTGCTTATGGCTGAGGCTTTGGCTTTGGAGGAGGGTTGGCAATCTCCAGGTCATCCACCTGTTCAAGCAGGTGCCAGGCTATCTGCACCCAAATGGTAAGCAGTGTTTGCTTCTCAGGTTTACGTCACCAGCTCACCAGGTTTACGTCAAGGTTCCTTATGGTGATGTTACTACTTTGCAGTCCTCTAATTGAATGGTTACCTCGTGATAATGCACCCTGTAATTTATACAATTTGGAAACCAAGGGTCGACTCGGCAGAAATATGGAATTTCCGTCGAGAACCAGTCGCTCCAGTTGAACACAGGTCGCATAGAGGTCGGGCCAGTCGACTTAGGACGAAATTAATTTGAAATTAGGTCGATATACAGGTCTAGCTGGTCGAGTATAGGTCTTCTCAACTTGGCCGACCTGAGTCGAGATAGATCGACTGAAGTCGAACTAAAATCAAACTAAGGTCGTAAAGGTCCTTACGAGATCTTCATGGGTCAGATTTGGTATGTGACAAGGTAACTAATGTACAGAGAATACTAAATCATGAGGTAGAGTGGTTGCAAATATCTTTACTTCCCATGACAGAGATATATGTATCAAAGTACCTGTAACAGGAACTCCAGTATAGTCAGCAGGAACTTGTTAGATTCATCCTTCAACTTTGCTGCGTCCTCTTCTCCCTTGTCTCCTGTCCCCTCTTGTTGCTGATCCTGCCGTTTCGTGGTGGAGACAGAAAACTTGGCAACAAAGTCAATGGTCCTCTCAACAGCAGCCTCTCGCTTGAACACTATCATGGAGTATTTCAGGTAGTGGACAAACTCGGACCAGAAGGCATCAAACTCCATCTGAAAATAACAAGCATTGTCACCATGGTCACTAAGGTGACATAATCCCCCCGCCGCAAATTATCAAATCAAACTTATAAAGTAATGAAAGTTTAAGTTAATGTCAACAAAAACATGACAGGTCAACCTCTCTTGATATCTTGCTCTTTTGGTGTTCAAACACACACATATTTTCAAGACTGACTTTGACCTTGACATGAATGTCAGTGTAGGAAATATGCAAAAATAGCACTAAAGAAATTGCTTATTGAAAAACATTCAAGCGAATATTGAATATGAAGAAAATCCAGTGAACAGTTCTTGAGATAGCTTAACATGCAGGTAAAGCGTTAAAGTCCCCTTGTGACCTTGAAATGAAGGTCAAGGTCACCAAACCTGACTTGGGCCTTTATTATACTGTGATGAACCTAGGTACCAAATATGATAAGAATCTAGGGAACGGTTCTTAAGATATTCCAATTCGTATGTACGGACGGATGGAGCCTAATACTATAGACCCCCGCTTTGCGTTAAGCGTGCGGTGGGGAATAATAAACATACCGTATTAAAAGGACATAAATGTGGTTATTGTTGCTAAAAATGTGAAATCATTATGAAACGTTTCCTTGAATATTATTACATAACAATACAGTCATGACATGACCTGTTCAGTAAAGACTAGTAATCTCATCTAAAGGTTTTGTCATGTTTATGTCATATATCATATGTTCATATGTATGTGAAGCAAAACGACATATACATAGCTGTAATAAGTATATGCTTAAAAGTTGTAAATAAGCATGATAGGTGAGGTGAGGTGAAATTGGGTTTTACGTCGTGCTTGAGAATATTTCGCTCATATGACGACGTGCATGCGTGTGTATGTGTATGTGCGGCTGCTTGTACTAGCCCAGACTGAAGCTGGTTTTACAGTGCTAGCCCACTGAGATACCATGCCGCAGTGAAGCATGAATACCCCACTCAGACACATTATACTGACTCCGAGCCGACCAGTCCTTGTTGTACCCATTAATGCCGAGCGCCAGGCATGGACCAACAAGTACCATATTTGAACGTCTTTTGGTATGACGCGGTCGGGGATCGAACCCGCGACCTTCCGCTCTCCGGGCGGACGCTCTAACCACTACACCACGGAGGCAGTCAATAAACATGATAGAGCAATAATAGACAAGACCACTGGTCAGATAGGTCAAGAAAATCTAGACGTCTTGTTGTTTTCTTCCCAAACAAGCTATTTTCACATAATCACAAGTCTGATATGACCTGACGACCAGTTGGATGAGACAGATTGTGTCTGTCCTTGTGAAGTACATACTGATTGATATATCTTTGCCATGGACTTGAGGAGTCGGTTGTGACACTGCATTCCATCTTGGCACTGGTCAAACACGTCCAGGAGGGTCATCTGAGGCATTGTGATCTGGAGAAGTTTATGTCACCATGATTATGTCATTTTCACTCAGAAAAATCTATTACGACAATTGACACAACATGATACACTCAATATATCACTAAATAGGGCTGAGCACTGCCTAGAAAAAAGCATGGCAATTATTTCAATATATTGAGATACATTTGTGTTGAGTCATGTCATTATCTATTGGGAGCTAAAGCGTTTGATAGTGACTGACACTGACTGTACATGCAGATCCCATTTTCTAAATTCTGTAGTACATTTACTCGGAAAGTTCAGTGTCCTCCATTTTGTAGTCATGAATACGGCTGTAGGTGAATTTGTAGACAAGACTGGTTCGTAGACGTGGAAATCCGGTGGATTCGTAGGCAGATTGAGCGGTGGACTCGTAGACATTAGTAAAATGGGAAAAGTTCAACCTAAATGATGATGAAAATCGATATTATGACTTTAATGTAACCGAAAAGTGTTTGCATTTTGTGAAATAAATAAAATGTATCAGGTAAGTATGATCGGCGATGAAAATATGCTTAAAATAATAAAATATGATTTACAGCGGTCCACGCCCGACAAATTCCGACAAATCATAGGCCCGCTTATATATTAAATTCAGTTGTGTAAAATTAAAAGATATGTATTAGGTAAGTATCGTCATTCAACATTCAACTACGCAGACCAGCAGAGAAGTAGCAGAAAACACTTCTTAAGAAAACACTTACATCTCCTACACACAGTATTTCGCAATCAAAACAACTCACCACTTCCTAATTAACATTCACAACCACTCAGTGAAACCTGTAAATCCACCCACAACAATGGAAACAGTCGGGAAAATATGATGATCAACCATGGCTCTATGCGTTGTATGTGTGATAACGGTGTTATCTAACTACTACTGTGATACGTGCTGTTGTTACCTATTGTTGTTGATCATAAATATATTACATTACCACTCTTCCATATCAATGTTGTCTGTCTTTTTACATTTTACGACGCTTCATCTTTATTACACACAAAGTCACACAGTAACAATATTTTCGTATCACTGAAAACAAAAAATACAACACGAACCCTACATATACAAATACAAATACACGTAAACAAGTCTAGACAAGATACGGGAAAATATTCGTTCACTCTTCAATCACACTTTTCTTGTCCTTAGTTTTGTATCACTGAAAACAAAGCATAACAACTTCGTTATACACAATCTAAGTAAAAATCAAACTTAATATATACTATTATTCAATTATTAATACACGTCTACGAACCAGTCTGGGCTACGAATCCACCGCGTCTACGAACTGGTTCAGTCTACGAAATCACCATCTCCCCATGAATACAGGGGATAAAAGATGTGAGAGAAAAATCACTTCGCTTTCAGTTAATCAATTTTGAAAGGAAACATCATTTGGGAATGAAATGATATTTAGGTTTCTAGGTTTAGGTTTATTAACTAAACTTGTTATCATAGTTATATGTTTAATCCAACACATCACAACAATGCTCCAAAATATTTTGTTTGAATAGTGACCTGTAAGCATACAGTGCATGTTCTATCACCTTGTGTGCTAAGAATATGCAGGGACCTTGCATGAGACAAATGTCATGTGACATTTTCACCAAATTTGAAAGTATAATTAAATTATTATGTACATCTTCTTTCATAATATTAAGGTTAAGGACCTTATCCAAAGTGGTACTTTGGTAGGTAGGTGTGGGAGTGTGTTACTGTGTACCCAAAACTGGAAAAATATACTTGGGTTGGTGTATTCTTGCGAGCTTGTTCACAATGCAAAAAAAAAAACGACTTTATTGATTGTGAAAAATATATTTAGTGTGTTTACATAATCCCTTTCAATACTGGTTTCGTTGCAGCAAATACTACTTCGGCCTTTAGGCTAAAGGCTAAAGTTTAGCCTGCGCCAACAACAACCCAACAGCTTCACAAATCGGAAATACTGCGTTGTGCTATTCGCACATCATTATATTAAGGATGACATAGGACCATTTCAAATATCCTATGCAGTTCGTCCGTCTCAACGGTACCTGTTTACTGACGAAAGAAAGTCATCAAATCTCAAATGCGTCGCCTCTTGTTTACAGTTTTCAAACTTGTCCGCCAATATGTACACTTCCGGTCACGTGGCACTATTTCTTAAACTGGATAAAGACAGGTGGAACACGAGTCGATTTGTGCGCAGTTTATATAGACTAACGCCCAGTTTATCCCATTCGAAAAAGAAATGACAACGAAAGGCATGTTATATTTTCCTTTACCGTCTTACCTAATACCAGGGATAATCTACAACACCGTATATATTCTCCCTGTTAATACTAACAGAAAATGCCAAGAGGCAAAAGAGAGGGGAAAATATGTACCGGTAAATTAAATAAATATAACACCAATATAGTAGAGAATGACAGATGAAGGCAAATAAAGGGCGTGGGTCTCATTTTAGTAATATACTTCATTTCTAATTTACGATTGAAAAAAATGGAAGATATATCGGAGTCAATCAATGTTGGTATGATAATTATGAATGTTTTGAGAGGGCATCACCGCTTGCACTTCCTTATGACCATATTTGTTTGTACAGTAATCTCTCTTGAAAGATGATTGGTGTATGGCGTGAAATTTGCATGTGTACGATTTTCATTAAAAAAAAAATGAAAAAAGAAAATACCAAAAAATACACAAAAACAGAAAAAATATAATAAATAATAAAAACGGCTAGAAACCAACGCTAACAACTGTGCGATGCAAGATGATCGTCAGAATCAATGGTCTATAGTGATTTCTCGACCTTGTAAACCGTCGAAATCAAGAATGACACCCCATACACGTGTATGTATATGGGACTACTGTGTTGTGCCCGTGAATCCCATGCGTTGTGTTTGAGGTTGGTGATAAAGTGAAATGGTGGTGCATTCATAAGATGTCTGTCTTTGAAAAGTTTTTTAAGACTTACACTTACTATCCAAATCGAAAGTTCAGGTTCCCCTACATTTTTTTGGAAGAGTATATAATACCCAACGTTTACAATTGAGGTGTTTTTCTCAGCATATGTTTAAAAATCCACATTATTTATTTCAGGTCCTTGGAATCTACACAGAATATCTGCATATAAAGATATATACCCTGCAATACACTTATACAATGGATATTGTATGGACGACTTACCTTAAAATAATGTGTATAGACTCACTGCTTACATACAAAAATGTGTAGTATAGTCTCATATAATATGTTGTCGGATAAAGAGAGGTTGAATAGAATTGTTTATATACAGAAAACACTCAATACTCGGGAGTTCCACAAGGCCGGACTATCTGCTGACACAGAAAGAGGATTATGAGTTTATGGGACATACACAAACACACCTCCTCATGGAATGGCACCCCTGAAGCGATCACATCTGTACTTCATATGAAAATCATAACTGTATACATGTACACATCCTGCACTCGGGTAAACATGCACCTCTGTAACAAAACTTATTCGTTTTAACAAACTAGCCAGAAGGGATTCCGGGTGGGAATTAGTAGCCTACCCCAAACAGCCCATGGTGGTAGTAAGAGGTAGAGCTTGGTCCGACTCGGCCACGTCGCTGAAGGTTTGTCTACGTATCCCGACGGATGAATCTTTGCTCATAATATTGATTACTTGACTGTCGGGGCCAGACTTATTTATTTACAAACATATTTTACACTGTTTTACCTATGTTTATACAGATTAAATCGATTGGCAAATTGTATACATTACATAATATTATATGCAGATCGTGAAACAAACAAACTATTTCCCATTTCAACATCGCGTTGGATTGTCTGTCCAAGAGTCGATTGTTTACAAACCGCTGTCATGTATCTGAAACATTGCTGAGTACGGCAAAACTGACTTATATCACAGTGCATAATCAAGGTGCGCGCACGCGCATGCATGCACACACACAAATGCACGCACCAGCACCTAAACGCACACACACACACATGCACGCACCAGCACCTAAACGCACGCACGCACACACACATGTACATTCACTCACTCAGGGACACCGTAAACATTTACTGTAAACTATTTTATTCAGATTAAAAGTAGAGGATTTTGTCCCACGTTGATCCATGATGAAATCAGCGTTGCTAACCTGAAGAAAGAACAAAATGTTTTTGTGTTAGAAAAGCAAATGTATTTGACAGAAGGTATGCTCATTTATTTTTGCTGAAGCAATATGACACATGTAGTTCTTACAATTGTTGATAAATATGTTAATAATGACTGACTGAGTTTGGTTTTACGCCGCTTTTAGCAATATTCCAGCAACATCACGGCGGGGACACCAGAAATGGGCTTCACACATTGTACCCATGCGGGGATTCGTACCCGGGTCTTCGGCGTGACGAGCCAACGCTTTAACCACTAGGCTACCCCATCGCCCTGTTTATAATGATGATCGCAACAACAACAATAATAATACCAACAACCAACCTCTCTCTGCTGCGTTTTACTTTAATCTGTAAAACACAATAATAATAACAATACCCCCGTATGTTTAATGCAGTAATTTTAATATTCCTGTTGAATGTGGCAGGTAAAATGGAATTGAATATAGCGAAAGAATATGCCTTTTTGTAAAACCAGAGGTCAGCATTATATAAAGAATGAATACCATGCACTATTTATGGTAAACTTAGAACTAAATGCATAACAAAGTTCACTAAAGAACCATATACTTATTTCTCCGTTGTAAATCCTTTGCAAAACAAATGATGATGTTATAGGAATGACAAGTGTTTATGGATGATCAACTTCTTTATTGTACAATGTATTTAGTTCTAAGTTTACCATAGACATTACAGATAAATAGTGCATGGTATTCATTCTTTATATAATGCTGACCTCTGGTTTTACAAAAAAAGGCATATTCTTTCGCTATATTCAATTCCATTATACCTGCCACATTCCTACAACTTCTAAATGCCTCTCAAACAGTTCAAATGGTGATGTTATATACAATGTTGGCCTATAGTTATATCATATGCAGAAATTGATTAACTCCAGGATGTAGAGCTGCAACGTTAAACTGCCCTCTCATTAAATACATTGCCATCTGATTGCATTATGGACCGAAGGCCTCTGCTGAATAAACACTGTCTGTCTGTCTACAACAATACTTCTGTGTTCGTTTCTCTAGCAGTCACCACGGTCAAGATACACACATACTGCACCAGGGGCGGATACAGGAGCACCCCAATCCTCGGAACCCTGGGCATAAAACATGTAGTACATTTGGAACACCTTGGGGGTGGGGGTGGGTGGGTGGGGGTGGGGGTGGGTGTTGTGTTTGTTTGCGCACCCCCCGCACCCCCCTGATCCGCGCATGCTGCACCCCTTTCATTGTATCCGCTACAGCCCAGTACACGGTGGGAATGTCTAATACACAAAATAATATGATCTCCCACATACATATTTAAACTCCTGAAGTAAGTCAACACATAATCCTTTATGATACACAACCAGTTGTGGTCATATTCTGGCGGTCAGATGTATATACATGAATGAGTAGCCTTGCTCCAAGGCTGTACTGAAGGCTAAGCCCATAGATGTATAGTAATTCTATCCTTTAAAGAGGCAAGTCTAGATAAGCGGACATCTGTGGACGCCAGTCTGTTGGAACGTTATTCATATTTTTTAAAACTATTAATTATTACCTTAGAGACTTGTGCAAGTCTAACGAATGAGCTAAAAGTGTCAATTGAGGCTAATTTATCCGCCATTGATGTTAGTGTAGTGTTCACACGCTGATAACAAGAAACTTGGTGATCTGATTGCAATCTAGCGTTATTCATGATGGTGTCGGTCAGGTATAGCAGAAATCGCCTTATTTAAGTGCGCCTCCGCGAAGTATACGCCCGAGGCAGGAAGTGTGATTTCAAAACTTGTTTATGACGTAACTGCAAGCAGATGAAGACATTGATACCAGTGATAAGATAGTAAATGTATTTAATTGTCTGTAATTGAGACACCCGTAACCTTAATCTGTCAGCCAGACAGTTTGATATTCTTGAGGGTAAATGTGTGTGATCAGAACAAATCGTGTTTTAAATTCGTGAACTGTGGCTAAAACAGTAGTAAGAGATTTCTTTCTGAGTATTCAGATACCCAAACTGCTTAAATGGCAATTTTTGTAACGGCAATTTGATTAATTATATTACATCACCAGCGTACATGGCGGAATGCAAATAACTTACTGTCTGCACATACACTGACCTAAAATATTGATGTCGATTCTTGACGTCTTTAACGCATTCATTCAAACTGTTGACAAGAGATTCATTCACTTAAATTTATATGTATACTGTTATTCCGGTCTCGTCCATTTCTGCGAATTGGCTGCTCAGGGTGAATATTCCGCTACTTGTTGTTCCCAAGCCTGATCGTATTCTTTTCAACCTGGGGCAGTGGAGTAGCCTAGTGGTTGAAGCGTTCGCTCCTCATGCTGTAGACCCGGGGTCGATACCACACATGGGTATAATGTGTGAAGCCAATTTCTGGTGTCCCCCGCCGTGATATTGCTGGAATATTGCTAAAATCGGCTTAAAACTAAACTCACTCACTCACTCACACTTTTCAACCTATGGCTATATTCGCTGTTGACCTCGTTGTCTTTGATATTAACACCCTTGTATGGATGCCCCACATGAAAAGTAGTTTGTAGTTGTACCCACCGAAAAGTGGAAATCTCATCATTATAACTATTAATTGCTTGATTAAAGAATCACACTCACACACACACGCACGCTCACACACACACACACACACACACACACACACACACACACACACACACACACACACACACACACACACGCTCTCTTAGTATCTCTCTCTCACACACACACACGAATACATACACACAAACGGACACACACACACCAATACACATAAACAAACGCGCTGACACACACAAACAAACGGGCACACAAACAGGGGGGGGGGGCGGCGGCACATACATACCTACACACACGCGCGCACACACACATACAACCCTAAAAAACCCGAACGACAACAACAAAAAAACAAAACGGATACGGACACACACAGAGATGGGTTTGTCGTGTTTTTTTTATATCATATATGTATTGCAGTGTCACTTTTATGTAGCCTCTAAATGATTATTTCACACGCCGTAATGACTTGATTTGACGGTAGTCACTCACTTTCTATTGATCAATGAACACGATGTGATGCCGTCCGTAGACCTGATTGTTACCTAATTATACCGGACTGGGCTGCCTCTCATGATCACCCATGACGGGGTTTATACTGTTAATCACTAATCTGGGATTATTTCATCGAATGGTGTTACTTAGGGCGTGTCGTCATCAATTGTAATCGCTCTAAAGTGTTCTAAAATATTAGTAATAAGACAATTGGTAATCCGCTTTTCATCAGGAGTTGTTCTTGACTTGCAGGTGTTGCAAATATAAACATATTGAAGTTGTTACAAGGTTTTATGCCTGGAAGATATTCCAGTCCAAGCAATAAGTGCAATAATACAAACAAATAATGTTTATCATAGATGATATAATAAAATGTCAGTCAAACAGTTCTTACAATTTCCAGTTTCCACTACCACTATCAAAAAGGTCCCAAAATCCAAACTAGTTTATAGACAAGAACAGCAACTACTACTACTACTACTACTACTACTACTACTACTACTACTACTACTACTACTACTACTATTACTACTACTACTACTAGTACTACTACTACTACTACTGCTACTGCTACTACTACTACTACTACTACTACTACTACTACTACTTCTGTGGCAACCGTCATAAATATATTCTAATTGTAGCCAACTGCACACCTGAATTAATTCGGGAACGTATGGTATAAGTCGAAATAGGGAATTCATCATTTTTGTCACTGATGCATCAAATTTGGAATTTTTCTCCTCATGTCTACCATAAAACTTCTTGAAAGCTTGTCTGAGGCCTTGAATGTTGTAACTTTGATTAAAAAACATCTAAGCAAGATTGGCTTGAAAGCTCTTTGAAATCCTCATAAAAAGAGCACGCTCGATTGGGGATCAACCAAAAGTTGTGAAATGCAAACACCAAAGGCTGGAGCTGTTGGAATATTGCTGGACACGGAAGGGAGGTTGACTATTGGGAAGTTGAAACCACCCCTTTTGTCATACAGTCTTGTGGAGAGTCACCCCTTTTGTTATACAGCCTTGTGGAGAGTCACCCCTTTTGTCATACAGCCTTGTGGAGAGTCACCCCTTTTGTCATACAGCCTTGTGGAGAGTCACCCCTTTTGTCATACAGCCTTGTGGAGAGTCACCCCTTTTGTCATACAGCCTTGTGGAGAGTCACCCCTTTTGTCATACAGCCTTGTGGAGAGTCACCCCTTTGTCATACAGCCTTGTGGAGAGTCACCCCTTTGTCATACAGCCTTGTGGAGAGTCATACCCCTTTTGTCATACAGCCTTGTGGAGAGTCACCCTTTTGTCATACAGCCTTGTGGAGAGTCACCCCTTTGTCATACAGCCTTGTGGAGAGTCATCCCTTTGTCATACAGCCTTGTGGGAGAGTCACCCCTTTTGTCATACAGCCTTGTGGAGAGTCACCCCTTTGTCATACAGCCTTGTGGAGAGTCACCCCTTTTGTCATACAGCCTTGTGGAGAGTCACCCTTTTGTCATACAGCCTTGTGGAGAGTCACCCCTTTTGTCATACAGCCTTGTGGAGAGTCACCCCTTTTGTCATACAGCCTTGTGGAGAGTCACCCCTTTTGTCATACAGCCTTGTGGAGAGTCACCCCTTTTGTCATACAGCCTTGTGGAGAGTCACCCCTTTTGTCATACAGCCTTTGTCATACAGCCTTGTGGAGAGTCACCCTTTTTTGTCATACAGCCTTGTGGAGAGTCACCCTTTTGTCATACAGCCTTGTGGAGAGTCACCCCTTTTGTCATACAGCCTTGTGGAGAGTCACCCCTTTTGTCATACAGCCTTGTAGAGAGTCACCCCTTTTGTCATACAGCCTTGTGGAGAGTCACCCCTTTGTCATACAGCCTTGTGGAGAGTCACCCCTTTGTCATACAGCCTTGTGGAGAGTCACCTTTTGTCATACAGCCTTGTGGAGAGTCCTTGTGGAGAGAGAGTCACCTTTTGTCATATAGCCTTGTGGAGAGTCACCCCTTTTGTCATACAGCCTTGTAGAGAGTCACCCCTTTTGTTATACAGCCTTGTGGAGAGTCACCCTTTTGTCATACAGCCTTGTGGAGAGTCACCCCTTTTGTCATACAGCCTTGTGGAGATTCACCCCTTTTGTTATACAGCCTTGTGGAGAGTGACCTCTTTTGTCATACAGCCTTGTGGAGAGTCACCCCTTTTGTCATACAGCCTTGTGGAGAGTCACCCCTTTTGTCATACAGCCTTGTGGAGAGTCACCCCTTTTGTCATACAGCCTTGTAGAGAGTCACCCTTTTGTCATACAGCCTTGTGGAGAGTCACCTTTTGTCATACAGCCTTGTGGAGAGTCACCCTTTTGTTATACAGCCTTGTGGAGAGTCACCCTTTTGTCATGCAGCCTTGTGGAGAGTCACCCCTTTTGTCATACAGCCTTGTGGAGAGTCACCCCTTTTGTCATACAGCCTTGTGGAGAGTCACCCCTTTTGTCATACAGCCATGTGGAGAGTCACCCCTTTTGTCATACAGCCTTGTGGAGAGTCATCCTTTTGTCATACGGCCTTGCGGAGAGTCACCCCTTTTGTCATACAGCCTTGTGGAGAGTCACTCCTTTTGTCATACAGCCTTGTGGAGAGTCACTCCTTTTGTCATACAGCCTTGTGGAGAGTTTTATTTGTTGTCACTCAGAGTCTGTGTGCATAGATCTAAATATGAAACAGGTGAGGCGGTCTCACTTGTCTCCTTTTGATTATGCCATTAGCTGGAATACTTTCTGCTCGAATCAGTTATAACCATTTAACTATGAGATATCTCTCAACGATGCATATCTCCTGAAGCGAATCAGATAACCAGCTGTCTTGCTATTGATGTTTACACAGGACACCAATAACCATGGCGGTAAAGACACTGCTCCGGGATAATCAGCCTGCATCGACACAAGATGGTTAGCTCCCCCTATGTAGATATGTCGGATTATGCCCACCAGGGGTCAGTCGAACATATGGTAATCTTAATCCAGGAATATGAGTATATATATAGAAGGCCCATATAATGGTGTATCAGACATTCCCACAGCGTACTGGACAGAAGCAGAAACGATGACAGTGTTGTTGTTTGTGTGTATCTTGACGGTGGTGTCTGCTGGGGAGGCGGACACTGAGGTAAGCTGGTTCTTCTCTTCTTCTTCTTCTTCATCTTCACTGTTGTGTTTCCTTCTTCTCCTTCTTGGTCTTCTGTTCGTTCTTTTTTCTCATCATCGTTATCATCATGATGATGCGATCCTTGAATGTGTGTAGAAATCATTATGTATTTATCATTGTTATAGATGTGTGGTTCTGAAGTTGCCTTTTCTCATCACGTTCAATGTTACAGGTGGATATCTTGCTTTTTTTAAAAACACCACTTCTGTTTTATCCGAGATTATTTCACCTATGCAACCTATTTCCTTTTAGGTTAACAACATAGAAGCCGTCATTGAGCAACGTGAGTATACTGTTCAAAATGATAAAGGAATTCTTGGCAAGCAATGGTGAAAGATGGTATAAAACTATTTTAGTTCCCTGTACTTTGGTATTTAAAGGTAAAAAAAATCATTCATAAATATGTCAACATTTTTACTTAATGTCATACTGACTGCTTCAATATATTTATGGATATTTTGTAACCATAATCTTCCCAAATATAACATGTGTTAATGTACAGCTATAATATTTTGTGATATTAATCATCGAGCAAATTATCTCCCCCTTCAGTAAGTTCAGTAGAATCAGATCTGGCTGGAATGGACCATGAGACTCACACGACCATGGAACATGAGAGACGAACTTCACCATCGACTTTGAGTGAGCAGCAAGGAAACGTTAATGGCCAAACGTCAGACAGGGAAAATAGAAAAAGTTTCATTCTTTTACATTGAGGGCTTCCAACAGAGTTTCAGTGTTCATAATTTGACTCAGGGTTAACAGACGAATCAGATCATGGTCAGGAACAACTAATTACAGTCGACCATAAGAACAGTCTCTGTTCTTATGTAAGAAAGAATAAAATGCTTCAGACAGTCATTCTTTTAAAACCCGTGAAGGCCCGGGTTAGAATTGATCTTCAGTGACCCATCCTTGTCGTAAGAGACTAACGCGATCGGGTGGCCAGGCTCGCTGACTGGGTTGACACAATCATGTCATCGTATCCCAATTGCGTAGATCGATGTTCATGCTGTTGATCCCTGGATTGTCTGGTCCATACTCGATTATTACACCGCCGCCATGTAGCTGGAATAATGCTGAGTGCGGCGTAAAACTAAACTCACTCACTCATTCTTTTAAAACACTATAACCTATTTCAGGAATGCAGTTGCTGGTGATCTATAGCACATTTTTTACAATGTATTGTTGTTTAATAATCTATTCTTCTAAATGCTATCAACTAGTTTTAACTTATACCTGTGATGCTCTAGTACTCAACTGTCCATCGATGACAGATTTCTAAATCCTAATATATTAAGTATATATTCAAATTCTCGTAACGATATGCCTGAAAAATTGCCGATGTGACGTTAAATGTGAACATCAGAGTAACGAATTCTGTCTATTTTTAGAAGTATTTCACATACGCCTCTTGAAACATCATCAGAAAGTTTAGAATAGCAACAGTTCAGATATAATTGAAGGACAATGGCATTGTCCCTGTGAGCTGGCAATGAGCTAATGCCTTTACCTTGCTGTAGGTGATGATGAAGACAACAATTATATTGTTTGTACACTGGCTGACGCCGCCGAGACGTCTCAGATCTCATTGGAAGACATCAGCAAGTCCAAGTATCAAGAGAAGCACATCATCAGGTCAGCTACATGGCTTCCGCTACTATCACTTTTAGATTTCAACTTCAGACAACTTCATTTGAAAGTTTAATGTATTTGGTACCAGTTATTATTAGCCTTGACAATGCCCCCTACTTTAACAGACGGCGCTCCACCGCCTGCCAACCAGGAGCCCGCTACCGGACAATGGACGGAAGATGCAACAATGCTCGTTGGCCAAACTGGGGATCAACCAACCAGCCATTCAGGAGATTTCTTGATCCTGCTTATGATGATGGTAATGTACAAGTTGTCTTTGATGTCCTATATTTTATGTGTAAGAACTTAAAGTTGACTGATTCATGCTAAAAACCAAGGTAATTCATTACGAAACCTGACAATCTGACCCAATAATGACGAGTTTAAGTTGTTTTAACCATTCCTGGCAATAACTGGACTTTTTCATGCGGACATTCAGCCATTCCGTTATTAGTATCATAACTGACTTCACGTTTTGCAGGCAAGTTTGTTCCTCGACTGAGGGGCGTTGATGGTCATCCCCTCCCGAGCCCACGTGCTGTCAGTGTGGCCGTACATCCGGGTACTGACAGTCCTTCTGGCGACAACACAGTGATGGTGATGCAGTGGGGGCAGTTCCTGGACCACGACCTCACCGGAACCCCCCTCCACGCAGGTAGGTGACAGGTGTCTACTATTCAGTATCCAAAGATAGATTGCGAAAAATCCTTGTTGGTAATAAAGATCAGTCAAGATCGTATTAAACTGGAGACTTCACGTTGTCCAGAAAGGTCGCGAGGGGAACTAAGCTATTGAAATCTGACAAACTGTAAATCTATTTGCTAAAATGGTGATGCAGTGGTTGCAGTTCCTGGAACACGACTTCACCGGAACTCCTTTCCACGCAGGTAGGTGGCAGGTGTCACTATCAATATTCACTATTTAAAGAAGAGTGAAGAGTCGTTGTAGATGATAGAGATCAGTCAGGTCGTCTTAAACTGGAGGTGGTTTTGTACACCACGAATTAATGTTGTCCAGAAAGGTCACGTGGGGAACCGAGATGAACTGTTTGGGAAGGATTCCAGAAGTTGAAAGTAATAGGAATAACAAGTGTTTATGGATGATCAACGTCTTTATTGTACAATAGCGACGTTTCGGTACAGATGATTATACCGTTTCATTCCTGGGAACTGAGATGTTGAAATCAGACAAACTATTGTTGTATTTCGTTTTTGTTCACACGATTTCCACATCTTTCAACATTATTATGTTTGAATCTTTGTATTCGGTTTTCTCATCCATATATTTTTCAAGGTGATGTTCAAACTAAATGCTGCGATGGTCACAGACCTGGTCAGATGCATTCTGATGTACGAACTGGGTAAGCAATTAACATTCTTTATTTTCCATTCCTTGTGATTCTTATTCCAATTAGCACATGAAACTTTAACAACGACGTAGTATTGACAATAGTAACATTTATATTATGTAATTAAAATCAAAGTCACAAAACACGTCACGGTCAGCTGTACGATTATGAATATATATAAAAAACATACATTTTGTGAAATAACATGTAAGCTTGGTCATATCATTGGATTGGAACAAGGAAACGTCTGTCCCTTTACTCTTTCATGTTCCAGGGGTCCTTGTTTCCCGATCACCATGCCATCGAATGAACGTCATTTCCAAAGGAACTGCATGGAGTTCAAAAGATCAGCTCCAGCACCTGGAACGAGTGAGTATATCAATACTAGGTTGGAAATATTGCCTTATACGATATTGGATTTTACTGCCATAGCTAATTTTTCAAATATACGTATTTAAAAGTAACGTTAACAAAAAAAGGACACCGTATGCCAACACCCATGTTTTAATCAAAAGGTTGTCACTTCCAGATACTCGAGAACAATTGAACACACTGACGGCGTTCGTGGACGCCTCTAACGTCTACGGCCACAGTGAGGATCAGCTCAGTCATCTCAGGAACGGACGTAAGTCAGTATTCTGAACCATATACTCATTGACGGAAAACCAAGTAAACAGAAGCATGGTAAATTTTGACAGAAGACCCTCGAAAGTCATTGGTACATACAAATAAATGTCGTCATTCAACTTTTCAGCATACATGAAAACCAAGGGAAATAACCTGTTGCCAGAATCAAACCATGGCAACTGCCAAACAGGCAATAGCAACGAATGGTGTTTTGAAGCTGGTGAGTACAAATTCGTAGTAACATTCTCAGATTCTTTTCATACTATTTGTCGTATGTGAATGACCATAACTATTATGTCCAGTTATGAAGATCATAGGTTTCATAACATTATCACAGCCTGTTTGTAACTTCATCTTCAGGCGACGACCGTGTGAACGTGTTCCCGGGTCTGGCCGTGCTACACACCGTGTTCGTTAGGGAACACAACCGTCTGGTCAAAGAACTCGCTGGTGTCATGCCATCAACCACCCCAGATGATGTTCTGTTTGAAGAGGCCAGAAAGATCGTGTCAGCCATCATGCAACAAATCACCTACCGCGAGTGGCTGCCCATTAATGTAGGGCCCTTGGCCATGAGGAAGTACAGACTGACCCCTGGCTACAGCTTCAGGTACAACTTCACCCAGAATCCCACCATCTACAACGTCTTTGCCTCGGCCGCCTTCAGATTCGGCCACTCAACCATTCCACGTTTCTTGACCCTGGGAGATCGGCGTGTACCCATAGAACAACTCTTCAACAGACCTTCTGAGGTCATCAGAGATCTGGATACCGTTCTGAAGGCTCTCCTGAAGGACAGACGTCAAGAGGTTAACCTCTTCATCAACAGTGGATTAACTGAGCATTTGTTTGAGACGTCTGTCAAAAAGGGCTTTGACATCGTGTCCTTGAACATTCAGAGAGGTCGTGACCATGGTCTGCCATCATACAACAGCTTCCGCAAGGCATGTCGGCTACCGGAAGTGACGTCATTTGATGACAGTGTATTTGGTAAAGCGGGAGCTGCTTTAGGAAGTGTATACAGGTATGTGTTTATCCAGTGACTGTTATATGTGATTATTGTAACAAATCTATGAAATACATTTATTTTAACCATTCCCTGTCATTTCTCAAGGCCTATTTGAGTCTGTTTTTGCTTCAGATCCCCGGATGACATCGATGTCTTCACCGGTGCAGTAGCTGAAGAACACGTGTATGACGGAGCAGTGGGCCCTCTACTGGCTTGTCTCATTGGTCAACAGTTTAATGATCTCAAATATGGCGACTCATTCTGGTTCGAAACATCACATCCAAGAAAAGGCTTTACACCAGGTACAATAGTGTCTGTTTTTGTACTTTTGTGCTAATTTCAAATTGTTTGGTAGAATGCATGCAAAAATACGTGTATATTAAATTATTTAATATACATTTAAGATGAATTCGGGATGCTGTTATATAAATTGTGTTTGTGTGATTTCGTAAATCTAGACATCAAACAGTAGGTATGGTTCTTAGTCGATAGTGTGGAAAGTGAAGGTATCTTTTTCTCTGCAGAGAAATTTATCTACTGCATGTTTTTTTTCAGGTCAACTGGCTGAAATTCGACGAATTTGCTTTGCCAAAATTCTTTGTCGGAATTCGGGACTGACGTCCATCCAAAGAGATCCTTTACAGTGTACTCAGAAGAAAGGTAGGCAGTGAAGACATCCACCTGTTCTCTTTGACATTAACTATCTCAGTCAGAATGCACCATAACATGAGTGAGTGAGTTTAGTTTTACGCCGCACTCAGCAATATTCCGGCTATGTGACGGCGGTCTGTGAATAATCGAGTCTGGACCAGACAATCCAGTGATCAACAGGTTGAGCACAGCTTGAGCAATTGGGATACGATGACATGTGACAACCATGTCAGCGAGCACCCGATCTCGTTATCCGCTTCTTACGACAAGCATGGATTACTGAAGATCAATTCGAACCCAGATCTTCACGGGTACCGTAGCATGAGGGTATATGTTCCTTATTTCATGCATTGGCTAGAACGTCAGACAGTCTTCTATACAGAAAATACCTAGCGTCTTTCAGTTATTTAGTATACAAATGTAAAACAATATCATATGATATTTGCTTAGGGCAATGAATATATTATAATGGGGTGGTACAATTCTGTATGTTTTAGCAATCCCATGGTGCACTGCAACGACCTTCCCACAATCGATTTAACAAAATGGCGGAGATGAGAAGATGTTTTACCTGCCCTGAGGGATGAACAAGACCCGAAGACTTCAAACATATTACCATAGTGTGAGTTGTATCGATATGGTCACCCACGCTAATGGTTCTGGTTCGTAAGATGCATCAATAACTGAAAATATTGAATCTTCATTTACACTAACTATGTAAATCCAAGTACCTTTAGGTATCGCCTTCCATAAATAATGCTAATATTAATAACTGAAATGTCAGATACAATTATAATTGTTTCTAATACTTACACTTCAAGAAACCATTATGAGTTGGCAACCAAGTGAACCCTTCAGTGACGCTGTTTAATCATAGTGTACAATATGTCATTGGATGACTTTTCATAATGCTTATGTTAGTATTGAGGGTATAAATATTTGTGAAACTTTGTAATATCACCGAGGGTATAATCATATCCTAGATGTAAAACTTGCCTCATTTTGTATATCTGTAAAAGGGTTACCGGTTTTATAATATCTCAAGGCCTTATAAGGTAATGTGTAATATATTGTTCATGTCGTTCCCATATCAAATATCAATATGTGTGATCACGTGTACAATTCATATATCATGTTGATAGAACCAATGTTGATCAATACTTGTGTTCCAATATGTATTAAAATGTATTATGTTAATTGATTTGACATGTCTATTTTTTTAATAAACACGTTGTCATTTGCTTTTTTTTGTTTCATAGTCTTTTCATTTGCTGATGTTGTTTACTTCATCAACCTTTTTGGTAGGTTTAATGGCGTCTTCATACGTTTCACATATGTTTGGTACCATAACATAGTTTTGCAGGGTCTGACTCAGGTAGAACAAAACCCTAAGAGTTCGAACTTTATATTACCTTATTGTGAGTTGTTCCGACCAGTACATCCACACTGCTCGTTCTGGTTTGTAAGATTAATCACTGAATAAGTGAAGTTTTAACATATTTGAATATCATCATACTATACACGTAATTCCAAATACATTTCGGTATCACCTTCCACAAATAATACTGACAATAATAACCGGCATCTAAGATAAAATTATATTTATTTTTAATATTTACGACTTACGAAACCGGAATGAGTTGGTAGTAACAACTGAACCATTAGTGACACCGTCAGAGTGTTTAATTATAGTGCAAAAGCAGCCATCGCATCTCGTTCAATGTTCCTCATATCTATAAAGTGGCAGCATTAATATTTATGACATTGTATATGAAATATTTTTTTTCCGATGGTATAGTCATATTCTATTTGTAAAACTTTACATTATATTGTAGATCTATGTAAGGGGTATATTATATCTAAGAAATACAGTTCGCTCTACTACCATGTATAGTGTAATGAAGCACACTTTTGCCCTGAACTATTATAGTTAAAGTATGAGGACGCTTGCACCTGATAAAGTACAGTCGGTGCCTTTGATCTTTTAGCTAAACATCTTAGAATTATACATAATATATCAACTATGGCTATGTGTGATCGTGTGTACAATTCATGTATCATGTTTGAATCAATGTTGACACATACTTGGTTTTACAAATTATATTTTGTAATAAACACATTATCGCTTGTATTTTTGTTTCATAGTCTCTTCATTTGTTCGGTTTTGTTAAATCCATCTTCTTTTTTCATTGTACCAAACGTGCTCTCTGTACATGTATAGGATACACTATATCCCAAACAGTGCTTCCTGTACAATCCTGTAGTTTAAATTGTACCAAACAGTGCTTGATCTACAATCATTTAGTTTTCATGTACGAAACAGTGCTCGATGTACAATCCTATAGTTCCTATCCAGTGGACTCGTTGTAGCCATAATGTGCATGTATAGGAAGCAGTATCCTGGACAATGTGGGCTGTACAGAGGAAGCATTAGCTAGGAAAATCGAGACTTACAGGAACTGTTCTGTCTGGACAGTGTGTACTGTATGACTGAATAGAAATAATGTTTGGTACAATGTGTACGATATGAATTTATATTACGCACTGTTTGGGGCGATGTACAGGAAGCACTGTTTGGTACAATGTAAACTATATGACTGTAGAGGAAGCACTGTTTGGTACAATGTGAACTATATGATTGTAGAGGTAGCACTGTTTGGTACAATGTAAACTATATGATTGTAGAGGAAGCACTGTTTGGTACAATGTGAACTATATGATTGTAGAGGAAGCACTGTTTGGTACAATGTAAACTATATGATTGTAGAGGAAGCACTGTTTGGTACAATGTGAACTATATGATTGTAAAGAAAGCACCGATTGTTACAATGTGCACTATATTGTTGAACAGGAAGCGCTGTCACAATGTGAAGTATATTGTTGAACAGGAAGAACTGTCACAATGTGAACTAAGGAAAGCAGCACTTGTTACAATATGAGGGTAACGCTATATTCAGGGCATTATCATTTGCAGAAGCCCGAGGTCTTACATTAAGTGCCCGAGGAAAGAAGGGCAGTTGAAAAGACCGAGGGCTTCTGAAAATGATAATGCCCTGAAAAAATAGCGTTACCCTCATATACCGTTATTATAGCTTTATAATTTTCATTTCAATGAATAAAAAGAAAAATCGGTATTGGTTTTGAAACATCTACTGCTAACAACAAACATAATAGAACAAAACAGATGACGTCACCGTTGAGCGTGACGACATTCGACCTTGACCTTCGCCCATACTACCAGCCGACATTTTCTTCAATGCTCAACAACGCTAGAGTTCCAGTCGATGTTTTTATTGCTGCATGTTGTAATTTATGGTACAATTTTTAAGGTTGCACATGTGATGAATGTGAGTCAGAAATATTGTCAATATTGAACCCAAATTCAAACGAGCCGTAAATGATTGAACATCAAGAGCTGAGCTCCTTATGCCGTCAACTAACAACGGGCCTGATAATGGCCCGCCGTCAAGCAATTTGGGGGCATTATAAAGTTACAGTGTCCGGCTCATTTCTGATAGCATGCGGGCGTTTTAATGATAATTCTATCCATTTTAGCTATAACGTGCACTATATTTTTCAACAGGAAGCACTGTTTGTTACCTTGTGAAGTTAGTATATTGTTGAACATGAAGCACTGTTTGGTACAGTGTGAACTATATGATTGTGCAGGAAGCACTGTTTGGTACAATGTGAACTATACGATTGTGCAGGAATCACTGTTTAATACAGTGCGAACTATATGATTGTGCAGGAAGCACTGTTTAAGACAATGTGAACTATATGATTGTACAGGAAGCACTGTTTGGTACAATGTGAACTATGTGATTATACAGGAAGCACTGTTTTGTACAATGTGAACTATATGATTGTACAGGAAGCACTGTTTGGTACAATGTGAACTATATGATTGTACAGGAAGCACTGTTTGGTACAGTGTGAACTATATGATTGTACAATAAGCACTGTTTGATACAGATACAGTGTGAACTATATCATTGTACAGGAAGCACTGTTTGATACAGTGTGAACTTTATGATTGTACAGGAAGCACTGTTTGATACAGTGTGAACTATATGATTGTACAGGAAGCCCTGTTTCTTACAGTGTGAACTATATATTTGTACAGGAAGCATTGTTTGTTACAGTGTGAACTATATGATTGTACAGGAAGCCCTGTTTGATACATTGTGAACTATATAGAGAATACTTTACTATATTACCTTAAAAGAAATTCGTTCTGGCCCACAGAACTTGAGAAAAATACAAATGAATCACAACATAAAATATGAATTACTGAAAATATAGAAATAAATAAATATGTGCTTAAAAATAAGTGATAACTGGACATTCAACGTTTATTTAAAATTGCAATACTTAATAAAAGACGTTCGAGCTCGTGGTGATTGGCAGCGGCCAGAGGGTAAAAGCTTATACTCTAGATTAAAAAAAATATGTTTTGTCATGAATTATTTTTTCAGACGTTAAATGTACTTGCCGCTCATAAGGAAATGAAAGATTAGGGAGAAGATTAGAGAGAAGTGAAACCCTTGTATACATGTACAGGAAACAATATCCTGGACAATGGGAACTATACATAGGAAGCACTAGCTGGGTAAATGGAGACCAACAGGAACTGTACTGTCTGGACAATGTGTACTGTATGAATGAATAGAAAAACATACTGTACGATGTGTACCATATGAATCTACAGGCAGCACTGTTTGGGACAATGTACAGGAATCACTGTCTGGACAATGTGTACTATATGACTGTACAAGAAGCACTGTTTGGGACAATGTACAGGAATCACTGTCTGGACAATGTGTACTATATGACTGTACAAGAAGCACTGTTTGGGACAATGTACAGGAATCACTGTCTGGACAATGTGTACTATATGACTGTACAAGAAGCACTGTTTGGGACAATGTACAGGAATCACTGTCTGGACAATGTGTACTATATGACTGTACAAGAAGCACTGTTTGGGACAATGTACAGGAATCACTGTCTGGACAATGTGTACTATATGACTGTACAAGAAGCACTGTTTAATACAACGTATACTATATGAACTTACATTAAGCACTGTTTTGGACAATTGGAAGCAATGCATGGGTCAATGTAAACTACCGTATTTGCTTGGAAAGGAGGCACCCCCTATGCTAATGTACACACGATCTTATGCATGTGCGTATAGGAGTGAGTGTTAGAGAAAAGAGATGTGTATATAAGGTGTATTGTCAACAATTTGTTTCCTGGAAACTATGTTATGGTACCACACTTATGTGAAACATATGAAGGCGCCATTGAATCTACCAAACGGTAGATGGATTAATATAAATGGAAAAAAGCACAAATGCAGCCATTGCTAGTTTATTACAAGTAAAATATGTAAAATCGACCAACATTTAATACATTATTGAACACAAAAATGTGTCAACATTGTTTCTATTCATAATGATATATGAATTGTACACACGATCACACTTAGCCATAGTTGACATGGGAACGACAGCAACAATTAATATACATTGATAAAGGATCTGGATATAATATACCCCTTACATACATCTACAACATAATGTAAAGTTTTACAAATAGTGAGTGAGTGTGTATAGTTTTCGCCGCTTTTTTTGCTATATTCCAGCAATATGACCAGAAATGGGTTTTACAATTAGAATATGAATATATGGAAGAATGTCAATATATATAATATGCAATGTCAGTATATTAATACTGTCAATATATAGATATTAGAGACATACGATGGCTAGCTGTACACTATGATGATACTTTCTGACGGCATCATTAATGATTTTATTTATCTGGTTACCAACTCATCCGGGTTTCTTAAGCTGTTATAATTATGATTATAACAATTATATATAATTTTATCCGAGATGCCGGTTACTATATCAGCATTATTTGTAGAAGGTAATAATGCATCTTACGAACCAGAACCATCAGTGTGGGTGTACATGTCGGAACAACTCACAATAAGGAAATATCATGGTCGAAGTCATCGGGTTTTGTTCCACCCGAGTCAGACCCTTGAAACTGTGTTATGGTGCCAAACATGTGAAATGTATCAAGGCGCCATTCAACCTACCAATAGGCAGATGAAGTAAACAAAATCAACAAATGAAAAGACTATGAAACAGTAAAGCAAAAGACAACGTGTTTATTAAAAACATAACCATAATACAATTTAATGCATGATGGAACACACGTATTTATCAACACTATTTCTATTAAACATGATATATGAATGTTAGACAGGATCTCACATAGCGATACTTGATATGGGAACGACAGCAACAATATATTACACATTACCATATAAGGCCTTGAAATATTATATACACCTTAAATCCGAGTATAAGGTCTAGAACAAATGCAAGTCTTCCACCTAGAATATGATTACACTCTCGATGAAATTAAAATGTGTCATCAATATCAATACTGTAAATACTAATATAAGAAATCATCAACGCCATGCAATGGCTTATTGTAAACAATGATTAAATGGCATCACTGAATTTAATTGGTTATCAACTCATTCAGGTATCTTGAAGTGTAAGTATCAGAAACAATCATAATTGTTTCTGAGCTTTCAGTTAATAATTTTAGCAAATATGTTTGGAAAGCGGTTGCTAAATGTACTTTGAATTACATGTTTAGTATGGTGGAGATTCAAAGGTTCCAGTTATTGATACATCTTACGAACCAGGGTGCTGTTGTTCAAAACAACCTTAGCGCTAAGACTACCTTAAGTCTATGTTAAGGTATGGGAGTTACGGTCACCTTAGCACTAAGATCGCTTTGTACAACGACACCCAGAACCATTAGCGTGGATGCACAAGTCGGTACAACTCACACTAAGGTTATATATTATGTTGAAGTCTTCGGATTTTGACGTGAGAGCGGGTCAATCATCTCCGCCATTTGGTTAAATCGATTGTAGGAAGGTCGTTGCAGGGTACCATGGGATTGCTAAAACACACATTATGTGATATTGTTAGACATTTGTATACTCAATAACTGAAGAAGCTATGCATATTCAACGTGCATCATCAGTATAGAATGGGTCCCGAGTACAATAATTATTATCTTTTACTGAAATATATATTGGTCACACATCAAGTGACTGTATGTCGTTCCAGCAAATGCATGAAATAATGAAAATATATCCTCATGCTACAGTACCCGTGAAGATCTGGGTTACAATTGATCTTCAGTAACCCATGCTTGTCGTAAGAGGCGACTAACGGGATCGGATGCTCGCTGACTTGCTTGACACGTCATGGTGTCCCAATTGCGTAGATCGATGCTCATGCTGTTGATCACTGGATTGTCTGGTCCAGACTCGATTATTTACCGACCGCCGCCATATAGCAGGATTATTGCTGAGTGCGCCGTAAAACTAAACTCACTCACTCATGCTTCGATGAGAACAGATAGATATCCTCATTGCCTACCTTTCTTCCGAGAACACTGTAAAAGGATCCCTTTGGATGGACGTGAGTCCCGAATTCCGACAAAGAATTTTGGCAAAGCTCATTCGTCGGATTTCAGACAGTTGACCTGAAACATAAGATGCAGTTGATAAATTTCTCTACATGTGCAGAGAAACAGATAGACAAACAAAATTCAAATAACAATATAGCACATTGATCTTAAAGGTATGTCAAATATCATAATCTACCATATTTTGACAAGCATTTACGGAGACATAATTTATTTATTTATTTATTTTTTCTATATATTTTTTATTTATTATTATAGGATATTTATATAGCGCACATAAACGCTGAATAAGTGAAAAACAGACAGGATTGTACCTGGTGTAAAGCCTTTTCTTGGATGTGATGTTTCGAACCAGAATGAGTCGCCATATTTGAGATCATTAAACTGTTGACCAATGAGACAAGCCAGTAGAGGGCCCACTGCTCCGTCAGACACGTGTTCTTCAGCTACTGCACCGGTGAAGACATCGATGTCATCCGGGGATCTGAAGCAAGAACAGACTCAAATAGGCCTTGAGAAATCTCAGGGAATGATTTAAGTAAATGTATTTCATAGATGTGTTACAATAAGTCAGAGCACATATAACAGTCACTGGATAAACACATACCTGTATACACTTCTTAAAGCAGCTCCAGCTTTACCAAATACACTGTCATGAAATGAGGTCACTTCCGGTAGCCGACATGTCTTGCGGAAGCTGTTGTATGATGGCAGACCATGGTCGCGACCTCTCTGAATGTTCAAGGACACGATGTCGAAGCCCTTATTGTCAGACGTCTCAAACAAGTGCTCAGTTAAACCACTGTTGATGAAACGGTTAACCTCTTGACGTCTGTCCTTCAGGAGAGCCTTCAGCACGGTATCCAGATCTCTGATGACCTCAGAAGGTCTGTTGAAGAGTTGTTCTATGGGTACACGTCGATCTCCCAGGGTCAAGAAACGTGGAATTGTGGAGTGGCCGTATCTGAATGCGGCCGAGGCAAAGACGTTGTAGATGGTGGGGTTCTGGGTGAAGTTGTACCTGAAGCTGTAGCCAGGGGTCAGTCTGTACTTCCTCATGGCCAAGGGCCCTACAATAATGGGCAGCCACTCGCGGTAGGTGATTTGTTGCATGATGGCTGACACGATCTTTCTGGCTTCTTCAAACAGAACATCATCTGGGGTGGTTGATGGCATGACACCAGCAAGTTCTTTGACCAGGCGATTGTGTTCCCTAACGAACACGGTGTGTAGCACGGACAGACCCGGGAACACGTTCACACGGTCGTCACCTGAAGATGAAGTTACAGGTTTTCATGATGTTATGAAACCAATAATCTACATTATTCAAAACTGGAGATGGTAATTGTTGTCATTCACTTAAGAAAAAATATTATGAACAGACCCTGAGAATGTTACAATGAATTGAGTTTATCCTTTGTACTCACCCGCTTCAAAACACCATTCGTTGCTATTGTCTGTTTGACAGCCGCCATGGTTTGATTCTGGCAACAGGTTATCTCCCTTGGTTCTCATGTAGGCTGAAAGGTTGAATGAGAACATTTATTTGTATGTACCAATGATATTCGAGGGTCTTTTGTCAAAATTTATCATTCTTCTGTTTATTTGGTTTTTCATCAATGAGTATATTTTTCAAAATCATGTCTGACTTACGTCCGTTCCTGAGATGACTGATCTGATCCTCACTAAGGCCGTACACGTTAGAGGCGTCCACGAACGCCGTCAATAGGTTCAACTGTTCTCGAGTATCTGGAAGTGACATGAAAATGAAACATGGGTGTTATCATGCAGTGTTATACTCGGTTTACCTGACCCCGTGTATTTGAGAGATTAGTGATGGTAGTACAATCCAATATGAAGCTAAGGTAATATCCACAGCCTAGGTAATATCCACATCTTAGTCTTTATATACTCACTCGTTCCAGGTGCTGGAGCTGATCTTTTGAACTCCATGCAGTTCTTTTGGAAATGATGTTCATTGGATGGCATGGTGATAGGGAAACAAGGACCCCTGGAACATGGAAGAGTGAAAGGACTGAAATTTTCCTGTTCCAATCAAACAAATGTTAGGATAATTTTCAGATCCCTTTTTATATAATCAGAATCGTACAGTTCATTATAATTTTATTTCTGTTTACCCAAACAGAACCATAAAGAAATGGAAAAAAAGCTTCCTGTTTCCTGGATATTTCAACTTTAACGACGAGGTATTTCTGTTTATATAAAAAGCAATTAAACATGAATAAAGCATTGAAAATACGGAATGTTAAATGCTTACCCAGTTCGTACATCAGAATGCATCTGACCAGGTGAGTGACCATCGCAGCATTTAGTTTGAACATCACCTTGAAAGAATATATAGATCAGTAAAACAAATACAAAGATTAAGGTGAAAATCGTAATGATGAAAGCGATGGAAATTTGGTTTACAAATAGGAAATAGATCTGATTTCAACATCTCAGGTCTCCTTCTGGACAACATCAAGCCATGACAAACCACCTTCCATTTAATATTATCTTGGCTAATCTATATTGCCAACAAAGATTCTTTGCTATCTATATTTGGATACAGGATATTAGACACCCAGCACCTACCTGCGTGGAGGGGAGTTCCGGTGAGGTCGTGGTCCAGGAACTGTCCCCACTGCATCACCATCACTGTGCTGTCGTCAGAAGGACTGTCAGTACCCGGATGTACGGCCACACTGACAGCACGTGGACTGGGGAGGGGATGACCATCAACGCCCCTCAGTCGAGGAACAAACTTGCCTGCAAAACCACGTGTATTCAGTTATAATACAAATAACAAAATGGCTGAATGTCCACATGAAAAAGTCCAATAATTGCCAGAAACGGTTAATACAGCAGAAACCGTGCAGTCATGCAAGGTCAGATAGTCAGGTCTGATCATGAATTACCGTAAGGAAGAGAGTTTTCCTTCCTTCCTTCTTTATGCACGTTGTGTTCATCATAATAAAAAAGTGGACATCCTTCAAAAACTCTCTCCCTTATGTGTATCACTTCTAAATGCCATTTAAAGTCAAGAATTACCTTGATTATTATCATGAAATTATCAACTTTAAGTTCTTATACCTGAAACATATGATATTAAAAAACTACTGATGCATTACCATCATCATAAGCAGGATCAATAAATCTCCTGAATGGTTGATTGGTTGATCCCCAGGTTGGCCATCGAGCATTGTTGCATCTTCCATCCATTGTCCGGTAGCGGGCTTCTTGTTGGCAGGCGGTGGAGCGCCGTCTGTAAAAGTAGTTGGCATTGTCAAAACTAATAGTAACTGGTATCAACTACATTAAACACTCACCTTCAAGAGAAGGTGTCTTGAAATACAACTATCGTCCTGGGAACTGTGTAACTGACCTGATGTTGTGTCGCTCTTGATACTTGGATTTGCTGATGTCTGCCAAGGAGATCTGAGACGTCTCGGCGGCGTCAGCCAGTGTACAAACAACATAATTGTTGTCTACATCATCACCTACGTCAAGATAAAGGCATTAACTCATGACCCGCTGTCTTAACATAACGGAACTGATTACTAGTCTGAAATTAATATGATGTTTCAAGAGGCGTAATGTCAGAAATGTTCCAACCTCTGAAACAGTTTGGAATACAATGTCCCTTATAAGTCATATTGCTTCAAAAGAGTTTTAGAGGACATTTTAATTCGTTGCATACACGTAAGGGCTGCTTTAATATTGGCAGAGACTCTTAAGATGTCCCTGACAATAAGTAGAGTATGACCAGTTTGATTTGTCAGTTAACCAAGTTGTCAGATTGTTAATAATGAAACAGTTTTGGAAGGCCTCAATGTAGAACAATGAGACTTCTTACCATGCAGAATTCTTCGCATGATGTCTATTAGTCTATTTTCTCTATCTGACGATTGGCCATTAACGTTTCCTTGTCGGTCACCCGAAGTCGATGGCGAAGTTCGCCTCTCATGATCCATGGTTGTGTGGGTCTTATGGTTGATTCCAGCCAGATCTGATTGTACTGCCCTGACTGAAGGGAAGGTAAGTTACTCAATCAGCTGATACAGGCATGACATCAGTACATAAATACATGCTATATTTGGGAAGAGAAATATATTACAAAATATAAAATATTCATATGTATATCGAAGCAGTCAGTATTATATTTAGCAAAAATGTTGACATATTTATAAATGAAATATTTAACATAATGCTTGCTGCTTGAGATATACCTAAGTACGGGGAGCTAAAAAAGTTTGAAACAACATGTTACAGTTGCTTTCAAGAGTTAATAAAACTTTACTTACGCTGCTCAATGACGGAATCAATGTTGTTAACCTAAAAGGAAACAGGTAACAGAGGTTAAACGATCAACCTGGGATAAAACAGAAGTGGTGTTTTTAAAAAAGCAAGATATCCACCTGTAACGTTGAACGTGACGAGAAAAGGCAACTTCAGAACCACAAATCTATAACCATGATAAATACATACTGATTTCTACACACATTCAAGGATCGCATCATGATGATGCTAACGATGATGAGAAAAAAAAGAACAAGAAGGAGAAGAAGAAGGAAACACAACAGGGAAGATGAAGAAGAAGAGAAGAACCAGCTTACCTCCGTGTCCGCCTCCCCGGCAGACATCACCGTCAAGATACACACAAACAACAGCACTTTCATCGTTTCTGCTTCTGTCCAGTACGCTGTGGGAATGTCTGATACACCAAAGTTTATGCCTTGTATATATACTCATATCCCTGGATTAAGTGGACACAGATTACGGAATGATCGGCTGACCCCTGGTGGGCATAATCCGACATCTCTACACAGGAGGAGTCACACATCTTGGATTATGCCGACGCAGGCTGATTGTCCTGGAGCAGCGTCATTACCACTATTGTTCTTGGTGTCGTGAATCGACTTCAGTAGCAAGACAGTTGGTAATCTGATTCGCACCAGGAGGTGTTTGTGAGATGCATCTTTGAGAGCTATCTCCTTGTTGTTATAACGGAATCGAGTGAAAGTGTTCCAGCAAATGTTTCAGGATTTGAATGATGAAGTCATTTTTGAGCCACGTTACTTCGAGTATGTTATGAGCATTTCCACACAAAATATGGCGTTCTGCCATGTCGTCTTAGCTTGCACATCATTCATTTATGTCTACTTGAATATTACTTCTGTGGTCTTGCTACATTGAGGATATAGGGCTTTCTCTAGACAGTAACTGTGAGATTGCTGATGTGAAATTGGGAAGTCAGTGCTCTGTGGGTACATCTTCAGTTCGATATGGAGTTCCCTTGTTCCCCACGCTTTTACCAAGCGGGATTCCGGTAGAGATTTTTGCGTCTCTTTTGATGCTAGTGTTAGTGTTAGTGTTAGTGTTAGTGTTAGTGTTAGTGTTAGTGTCAGTGGTAGCAGCTTTTGTTAGTGTAGTCACTGGAAAATGGATCGGTTATTGTCTATAAACTGTTTCATTGAGATTTATATTTTACCATCTATGATAGACACATATTTTATGTGTATTACTTCACTCATCGCTTGGATTGGAATATCATTCAGACATAAAACGCGGTAACAACTTCAGTATATTTGTCTCCCAACACCTGCCTACAATTCATGTCAAGAACTCTTGATGAGAAGCGGATTACTAACTGTCTCATTACTGATGGTTCACACCACACTTTACAGCGATTAAACTTGATGACGACACGCCCAAAGCGCATTCACTGAAATAGTCCCTCGTTTGTTATCAAAACAGTATGTAAACCTATCACGGGTTATTCTAAGTCACAGAGGATTACGGGATATTTTGCTTCCGCAACAAACATGGCTCGAGCACCGATCCACAACGGCCGCATATCATTTATACTGATTTACTGGAAAATGATTCTTAACACTTAAATCATGTTATGCCCCATGTGGATTAATGATATCAATATCAAGTTATTTTCATTCAAATGTTACTATGTTTAACTTCACCTACCTATATAACACAAGCTACACACATCAATGTATGTCGGTTCGAGCATACGTCCAGATCATGTGACATGTTGACTTTGTACATCAGTTTCCAACACGAAAAACGTCAGGAAAAACTGCATTTCTTCATCCATAGGGAATTTGTTAACAAACTTTTGGAGCGCAAAAATGAAGGCAAATATTATTTCGACATGTATGTTTGTATACACGTAAAGGAAGCAATGTATGTGGTTATGTTAACTACATGCATGTAAAGGAGGCATTGCTGTGTCAATGCATACATCCTCATATGCACGTCTATAAAACACTGGTCTGCAAAATAGGAACCATTTGCAAGTAGTTATGTACTAAGCAATTCCTGGGAAAATGTGAACCAAATGCATGGATTCATTTGCCAGTTCCCTCAACAGTTACCAGGCCAATTAGTCTCCCAAACCATCCGCAAGACCCTCAAGAACTCCGATCCTGGACTCAAACCTGCCCCATGGCCCCTCAGAATCACCACACCCTACCAAAGTCCTGCCACTCATCAGATTTCCCGTCTCATCCAGAACAAATCTAACAATGATGACATTGACGTGATAAATCAACACTGTCAACAGGGTCAAAATAGGTCCAATAAGTATTGTGTTATTGTCTCACTGAGGGCATGAATGACATGTATACTGCTGCCTTGCTGTTGTATTTATTACACCGTATTCATGTCATATATCATATTCGCATCAGAGTGGATTCGTTGTAGCCCCTGTATACATGTAGAGGAAGCGATATCCTGGACAATGGGAACTATACTCAGGAAGCATTAGCTGGGAAAATCGAGACTAACAGGGACTGTACTGTCTGGACAATGTGTACTGTATGAATGAATAGAAACACTGTTTGGTACAATGTGTACAATATGAATTTACATAAAACACTGTTTGGAACAATGTAAAGAAAGCACTGTCTGGACATTGTGTACTGTATAAATGAATAGAAACACTGTTTGGTACAATGTGTACAATGTGTTCAATATGAATTTACATAAAACACTGTTTGGGACAATTTAAAGAAAGCACTGTCTGGACAATGTGTACTGTATAAATGAATAGAAACACTGTTTGGTACAATGTGTACAATATGAATTTACATAAAACACTGTTTGGGAGAATGTAAAGAAAGCATTACTTGGACAATGTGTACTGTATAGCTGAATAGAAACACTGTTTGGTACAATGTGTACAATATGAATTTAGATAAAACACTGTTTGGGACAATGTAAAGGACGCACTGCTTGGACAATGTGTACTGTATGAATACATAGAAACACTGTTTGGTACAATGCGTCCTGTATGAATTTACATTAAACGCTGTCTGGACAATGTGTACCATATATGAATGAATAAAACACAATGTGGAACAATATGAATTTACACGAAGCTTGGTAAAATATGTGGGGAACAAGGGAACATCGAACTGAAAATGCACATGGTGACTTCAAAGTCACTGATTTGGGAATAAATCATCATTTCACATCAATAATTTCACAGTTACTGTATAGAAATAGAAATTTATCTTCAGAGTCTAGCCAGACCACAGAAGGTGGGAGTAATATCGAAGAGAACATAATGCATGATGAGGAGGCTAAAACTACATGTATATGGTTGAATGGCATATTTTGTGGAAAAGCTCAAAAAATATTAAAGGGTACTTGACACATTTTGTATGTTAATTATTCAATTCATGAAATATTTGCTGGAACACATTCTCTCGATTCAGCTACAACCACTAGGAGATACTAGGTGATATACTAGGAGATATCTCTAAAGGATGCACACCACAAGCACCTCCTAATGCAAATCTGATTAAATCTGAGTAAATAATATTTATTACCTCGACTGATCAAAATCTTTATTTGTGTTTTATCTGCTGGATAGTTTTCTCTTCAGCTGTAATTGTTTCGGTTTCCTAAAAAGGTGATACTTCTGACTCGAAGAGTTATCGTGGACAAAATATTTGTCTCAATTCCGACTCTCTGCCCATAAGTTATATATTGAAACAGGAAGGTATAATAATATTGACATAAACATTGGAACATGCCTATACTGTTCCAGTGATATAGAGGATGAATTCCATTTTGTTTTAAAATGTCCTGTTTATCATTTAAGGAAATTATACATTTTGCCTTACTATTGGAAAAATCCATCAGTTTTCAAACTTGTGCAGCTCATAAGTAACCAAAATGTTATACAACTCGGTAATCTTGGTAAATTTCCATTCAAGGCTTCAAAGTTAAGACGAAATTTATTGTAAAATGTGTTTGCACTAAATTCTCCATATGCTTATACCAAACCAACCACCCAGTCTGTACAAAGAATGTAAATTTTCATGTTCATCGCCGATTTGCTGTACAGCTAAAGGTAAATAAAGAATTGACATTGACTGCCTTGTTATTGATGTTTGTACACGACACCAAGAACAATGGCGGTAATGACGCTGCTCCGGGATAATCATCTTGCGTCAACCTCATCCAAGATGTTTAGCACCTCCTACGTGGATATGTCAGATTAAGCCCACCAGGGGTCAGCCGATGAAACGGTAATCTGTGTCGACTTAATCCAGGGATATGAGTATATATACAAGGTCTAAACTTTGGTGCGTCAGTATTTCCACTGTATACTGGACAGAAGCAGAAACGATGAAAGTGCTGTTGTTAGTGTGTATCCTGACGGTGGTGTCTGCTGGGGAGGCGGACACTGAGGTAAGCTGGTTCTTCTCATCCTCTTCAGTATTCGTCTGAAAGTCTGTATCTATGTACCATTAATGGTTCTTCTTCATCTTCACCGATGTGTCTGCAGGGAATGTGAACAGTGAGTATGACGAAGAGGATCAGTTTTTATGGATAGGCAGCTTCTTTATTGCAATACATGTGACGTTTCGGTGTAGATGCTAACACAGTTATTAAGGTGATATCACTTGCATCTACACCAAAACGTCGCATCTATTGCAATTAAAATTGCTCCTCTTCATCATACCGCTTGTAAATGCCACAGAAATTAACTGAATTGGGTGCTTCTTCTCCTCCTTTTCTCCTTCTTGTTCTTTTTCTTCTCATCATCATTGTTTGATGGGCATTCTAGAAGTTGGTGACTCAGAAATGGAAACATACAACTTTATGGATGACAACTTCTTATGTATTGTGTAAAGCGACGTTTCGATGTAGATTCTTACATCGTTAGCTTTTAGCTTGATAACGATGTAAGAATCTACATCGAAACGTCGCTTTTATGCAATAAATAAGAAGTTGTCATCCATAAAGTTGTATGTTTCATTTCTTCTCATCATCGTTATCATCCTCATGATGTGATTATTGAATGTCTGTAGAAATCAGTATGTATCATGTTCATAGTTGCTTTAAAAATACCACGCCTGTCCAAACCCAGGTTGATTATTTAACCCATGTAACCTATTTCCTTACAGGTTAACAACATAGAAGCCGTCATTAAGCAACGTGAGTATACTGTTCAAAAGATTAAATCAAATCACTGCAAGCAATAATGAAAGATGGTATAGAACTATTTTAGTTGCCTGTACTTTGATATTCCAAGGTAAATAATTCATTCATATACATGTATCATGCCAATTTTTTACCTAATATCAAACTGACAACTTCGATATACTGTGGATGGTTTGCAACCATAATCTTCCCAAATATAAAGTTCTTTCATGTACAGACTTCATATTTCGTTATATCAGCTGCTTGAATTATTTACCTACTCTGCAGTCAGGGCAGTACAATCAGATCTGGCTGGGATTGACCATAACACCAAAACGACCACTGAACAAGAGAGACGAACTTCACCATCGACATCGGGTGACGAGCAAGGAAACGTAAATGGCCAAACGTCAGACAGAAAACAGTCTAATGGACATCATGCGAAGGATTTTGAATGGTAAGAAGTTTCATTGTTTTAAAGAAGGGCTTCCAACAGTGTTTCCGTAATCATAATTCATAACTGACGAATCTGATCATGTTGTAGTTATTGTCAGGGACATCTAACTGCTCTCTACCTTGATTAAAGGAACGGCATAAGCAGGAGTCTCTATTTTTAAACGGATTTTATGAATACCTTAGATATCTTTAAAAACAGTGTAAGCTGTCAGTAAAAGGGTTTTCATATTTGACGTAAGTGTGACTGATATATGTTCAAATTCTGTTTTTTTAAGTATTTCGATGATACACCTCTTGAAACATCATTAGAAATTTAAGAAAGCAAACAGTTCAGATAACGTTAAATGACACTGACATTGTCCCATTCAGCTGACCCTGAGCTAATGCCTTTACCTTGATGTAGGTGATGATGAAGACAACAATTATGTTGTTTGTACACTGGCTGACGCCGCCGAGACGTCTCAGATCTCCTTGGAAGACATCAGCAAGTCAAGTATCAAGAGAAGCCCATCATCAGGTCAGCTACGTGGCTATAAGATTTCAACTTCAGACAACTTCATTTGAAGGCTGAGTGTTTAATGTATTTGATTATTACCAGTTATTATTAGCCTTGACAATGCCATCTTCTTTCACAGAGTGCGCTTCATCGCCTGCCAACCAGGAGCCCGCTACCGGACAATGGACGGAAGATGCAACAATGCTCGCTGGCAAACCTGGGGATCAACCAACCAGCCATTCAGGAGATTTCTTGATCCTGCTTATGATGATGGTAATGTTCGGTAGCCTTGAAATTAAAAGTTGCTAATAACCAAGGTAATTCATTATCAACCTTGAGGGTTTCTGTTGTATTAACCGTTCCTGGCAATGATTGGACTTTTTCAAGTGGACAATCAGTTATTCCGTTATTAGTATTGTAACTGACTACACGTTTTGCAGGCAAGTTTGTTCCTCGACTGAGGGGCGTTGATGGTCATCCCCTTCCCAGTCCACGTGCTGTCAGTGTGGCCGTACATCCGGGTACTGACAGTCCTTCTGACGACAGCACAGTGATGGTGATGCAGTGGGGACAGTTCTGGACCACGACCTCACCGGAACTCCCCTCCACGCAGGTAGGGGCAGGTGTCTACTATTCAGTATCAAAAGATAGATTGCGAAGAATCCTCGTTGCTAAGAAAGATCAGTCAAGATCGTATTAAACTGGAGACTTTACGTTGTCCAGAAAGGTCGCGAAGGAAACTAAGATATTGAAATCAGAAAAAATATTGTTCTATTTAGTTTTGTCCCGCAGATTTCCACATCTTTCGATGCTCACCTTAATCTTTGCATTTGTTTTACTGATCTATATATTCTTTCAAGGTGATGTTCAAACTAAATGCTGCGATGGTCACTCACCTGGTCAGATGCATTCTGACGTAAGCAATGGGTAAGCATTTAACATTCTTTATTTTCCATACTTAATTCACGTTTACTTGGTTTTTATGTAAACAGAAATACCTCCTCGTTCCTGGAAACAGGAAGCTTTTTCTAATTCTTTGTGATTCTGTTTGGGTAAACAGAAAAACTGATCCTCAAACCGCAAACGTCGCTTTAGTAAAAGTAAAATTATAATGAACTGTACGATTCTGATTATATAAGAAAGATGTGAAAATAACATCTAAGACTTATCCTAACATTTTTTGATTAGAACAAGAAAATTTCAGTCCTTTCACTCTTCCATATTCCAGGGGTCCTTGTTTCCCAATCACCATGCCATCCAATGAACTTCATTTCCAAAGGAACTGCATGGAGTTCAAAAGATCAGCTCCAGCACCCGGAACGAGTGAGTATATAAAGACTAAGATGTGGATATTACCCAGGCTGTGGATATTACCTAGGCTGTGATTATTACCTTAATATTGGATTGTACTACCATCAAAAATCTCTCAAACACACAGGGTCAAGTAACAAACAACCCGAGAAAGCGGCACTGTATGATAATACCTATGTTTTACTTGAAATCATGACACTTCCAGATACTCGGGAACAGTTGAACCTACTGACGGCGTTCGTGGACGCCTCTAACGTCTACGGCCTTAGTGAGGATCAGCTCAGTCATCTCAGGAACGGACGTAAGTCAAACAGTATCCTGAACCATATACTCATTGATGGAAAACCAAGCAAACAGTAGAATGATCAATTTTGACAGAAGACCCTCGAAAATTAATTGGTGCACACAAATAAATGTCGTCATTCAACGTTTCAGCCTACATGAAAACCAAGGGAGATAACCTGTTACCAGAATCAAACCATGGCAACTGCCAAACAGGCAATAGCAACGAATGGTGTTTTGAAGCGGGTGAGTACAAATGATTAACTCAAAACCGTTGTAGCATTCTCAGAGTCTGTTCATAATATTTTGCGCATGTGAATGACCGTAACTACTTTTGAATGATGAAGATTATAGGTTTCATAACATCATGACAACCTGTTTGTAATTTCATCTTCAGGTGACGACCGTGTGAATGTGTTTCCGGGTCTGTCCGTGCTACACACCGTGTTCGTTAGGGA
Organism: Haliotis rubra; assembly: GCF_003918875.1. Lineage (NCBI taxonomy): Eukaryota > Metazoa > Mollusca > Gastropoda > Lepetellida > Haliotidae > Haliotis > Haliotis rubra. Next base: position 758,925 of record NW_025767242.1, read on the forward strand.
ACACAACCGTCTGGTCAAAGAACTTGCTGATGTCATGCCATCGACCACCCCAGATGATGTCCTGTTTGAAGAGGCCAGAAAGATCGTGTCAGCCATCATGCAACAAATCACCTACCGCGAGTGGCTGCCCATTATTGTAGGGCCTTTGGCCATGAGGAAGTACAGACTGACCCCTGGCTACAGCTTCAGGTACAACTTCACCCAGAACCCCACCATCTACAACGTCTTTGCCTCGGCCGCCTTCAGATACGGCCACTCCACCATTCCACGTTTCTTGACCTTGGGAGATCGACGTGTACCCATAGAACAACTTTTCAACAGACCTTCTGAAGTCATCAGAGATCTGGACACCGTGCTCGAAGGCTCTCCTGAAGGACAGACGTCAAGAGGTTAACCGCTTCATCAACAGTGGTTTAACTGAGCACTTGTTTGAGACGTCTGACAATAAGGGCTTCGACATCGTGTCCTTGAACATTCAGAGAGGTCGCGACCATGGTCTGCCTTCCTACAACAGCTTCCGCAAGGCATGTCGGCTACCGGAAGTGACGTCATTTGATGACAGTGTATTTGGTAAAGCGGGAGCTGCTTTAAGAAGTGTATACAGGTATGTGTTTATCCAGTGACTGTGATATGGGTTTCTGACTTATTGTAACAGATCTATGAAATACATTTACACTAACCATTCCCTGTCATTTCTCACGACCAACTTGAGTCTGTTCTTGCTTCAGATCCCCGGATGACATCGATGTCTTCACCGGTGCAGTAGCTGAAGAACACGTGTCTGACGGGGCAGTGGGCCCCTCTACTGGCTTGTCTCATTGGTCAACAGTTTAATGATCTTAAATATGGCGACTCATTCTGGTTTGAAACATCACATCCCCAAAAGGCTTTACACCAGGTACAATCTTGTCTGTGTTTACACTTGGTAAAATGCATGTCTTGGTAAAATGCATGTCAACATATGTGTAGATTGAAATATTTCATATACATTTAAGATGAATGCACCATACTGTTTTTTAAAGTTTGTTGGTGTGATTTCGTAAATCTAGACATCAAACAGTAGGTATGGCTCGCTGACGAAAGTGTGTAAAGTGATACTATCTGTTTCTCTGCATGTACAGAAATTTATCAACTGCATCTGCTATTTCAGGTCAACTGTCTGAAATCCGACGAATGAGCTTTGCCAAAATTCTTTGTCGAATTCGGGTCTGAGTCCATCAAAAGATCCTTTTAAAGTTGACACACAAGACAGGTAGGCAGTGAAGATATTTATTTTTCCTTTTAATTAATTAATCACCTCAGTCAGAATACATTATAGTATCAGTATATAATTTCCTAATTTCATGCATTGATTAGAATGACATACATTTACGCGATATGTCATGAACTTTGAACTTTACTTAATTTAGGCTGATTCATTTCTGTTTGTTTTAGCAACCCCTTGGTGCCATACAACGACCTTCCAACAATTGACTTAACAAACTGGCGGTGATGAGAAGATGTTTGGCCTCACCTCAGGTTGAACAAAACAGCAAGACTTCAAACATAACATTACCTTATTGAGGATTTGTACACCCAGACTACTAGTTCTGGTTTGTAAGATCACACTCACTGAATAAGTTACAGTTTTAGCATTGTTGTTTTGTTCATTATACTAAATATGTCATTCCAGTACATTGCGGTAACGCCTTTCACAAATAATGCTAAACCTGTTAACAGAATTCTCAGAGACATTTATAATAAGTTTTAATGTCTCAATCGTCATGAGTTGGTAACCAGTTAAGAGAACCATTAGTGTTAATGTTTAATCATGATGTACAATAAGTCATGTTATGAAGGAATAATGGCAGAATGAATATCTATGACGTTGTAAGACTTGCATTACTATCGTAGATATATGTAAGGCGACGTTGTTTTATCTTGAGGTCTTGTATAGCGTTGTATAATTGTATAATACGTTGTCGTGTCCATATCGACTCTCGCTATGTGTGATCATGTGTACATTTCATACATTATGTTTAGTTAAACAATGTTGATAAATACTTGCGTTCCAACATGTAATAGATTCTAATATATTGGTTGATTTTACTTGTTGTTTCTTAATAAACACGTTCTCTCTTGCATTTATGTGTCATGGTTTCTTCTTTGTATGCATGTATAAAAACTTATTACACTGGTCATGCCCTCTTTTCAACGACCCCTTCAGCTATACTTGGTGTATTCTTGCGAGCTTGTTCACAATATTTGTTCACAATGCAAAAAAACGACTTTATTGATTGTGAAAATATATTTTTGTGTGTTTACACAATCCCTTTCAATACTGGTTTCGTTGCAGCAAATACTACTTCGGCCTTTAGGCTAAAGGCTAAACAACCAACCTGCTAAATTTTAGCCTGCGCCAACAACAACCCAACAGCCTCACAAATCGGAAATACTGCGTTGTGCTATTCGCACATCATTATATTAAGGATGATATCCTATGCAGTTCGTCCGTCTCAACGGTACCTGTTTACTGACGAAGTCATCAAATCTCAAAGCGTCGCCTCTTGTTTACAGTTTTCAAACTTGTCCGCCAATATGTACACTTCCGGTCACGTGGCACTATTTCTTAAACTGGATAAAGACAGGCGGAACACGAGTCGATTTGTGCGCAGTTTATATAGACTAACGCCCAGTTTATCCCAGTCGAAAAGGAAATGACAACGAAAGGCATGTTATATTTTCCTTTACCGTCTTACCTAATACCAGGGATAATCTACAACACCGTATATATTCTCCCTGTTAATACTAACAGAAAATGCCAAAGAGGCAAAGGGAAAATATGTACCGGTAAATGAAATAAATATAACACCAATAGTAGAGAATGACAGACGAGAGGCAAATAAAGGGAGTGGGTCTCATTTTAGTAATATATTTCATTTCTAATTTACGATTGAAAAATGGGAGATATATCGAGGTCAGTCAATGTTGATATGATAATTATGAATGTTTGAGAGAGGGCATCACCGCTTGCACTTCCTTATGACCATATTTGTTTGTACAGTAATCTCTCTTGAAAGATGATTGGTGTTTGGCGTGAAAATTGCATGTGTACGATTTTCATTAAAAAAAAATGAAAAAAAATACAAAAAATACACAAAAACAGAAAAAATTAAATAAATAATAAAAACGGCTAGAAACCAACGCTAAGAACTGTGCGATGCAAGATGATCGTCAGAATTAATGGTCTATAGTGATTTCTCGACCTCGTAAACCGTCGAAATCAAGAATGACACCCCATACACGTGTATGTATATGGGACTACTGTGTTGTGCCCGTGAATCCCAATGCGTTGTGTTTGGGGTTGGTGATAAAAGTGAAATGGTGGTGCATTCATAAGATGTCTGTCTTTGAAAAGTTTGTTAACACTTACACTTACTATCAAATCGAAAGTTCAGGTTCCCCTACATTTTTTTGGAAGGAGTATATAATACCCAACGTTTACAATTGAGTTTTTTTTTTTCTCAGCATATGTTTAAAATCCATATTGTTTATTTCAGGTCCCTTGGAATCTACACAGAATATCTGCATATAAAGATATATACCCTGCAATACACTTATACAATGGATATTGTATGAACGACTTACCTTAAAATAATGTGTATAGACTCACTGCTTACATACAAAAATGTGTAGTATAGTCTCATATAATATGTCGTCGGATAAAGAGGTTGAATAGAATTGTTTATATACAGAAAACAGTCACAACTCAGGGGAGTTCCACAAGGCCGGACTATCTGCTAACACAGAAAGAGGATTATGAGTTTATGGGACATACACAAACACACCTCTTCATGGAATGGCACCCCTGAAGCGATCACATCTGTACTTCATATGAAAATCATAAGTGTATACATGTACTATCCTGCACTCGAGTAAACATGCACCTCTGTAACAAAACTTATTCGTTTTAACAAACTAGCCAGAAGGGATTCCCGGGTGGGAGTTAATAGCCTACCCAAAACAGCCCATGGTGGTAGTAAGAGGTAGAGGCTTGGTCCGACTCGACGTCGCTGAAAGGTTTGTCACCGTATCCCGACGGATGAATCTTTGCTCATAATATTGATCACTTGAAGCTGTCTGAGCCTGAAGCTTAATTTTACAAACATATTAACACTGTTTACTTATGTTTATACAGATTATATATATCGATTAGCCAAATTGTATACATTACACTTAATATTATATGTAGATCGTGAAACAAACTATTTTCCCATTTCAACATCGCGTTGGATTGTGCTGTCAAAGTCGATTGTTTACAAACCGCTTTGTCATGTACCTGAAACCATTTGCTGAGTACGACAAAGGCGGCTTATATCACAGTGAGTAGTCAAGGTGCGCACGCCAATGCACACACACACACAAATACACATCAGCACCTAAACGCGCACGCACACACACACACGCACGCACACACACACACACACACACACACACACACACACACACACATACCAGCACCTAAGCGCACACCAGGCATTTAGGCGCCCGCGCCTGCACACACACATGTGCATGCTCACTCAGGGACACCGTAAACGTTTACTGTAAACTAATTTTGTTTAGATTAAAGTGAGGATTTTTGTCCCACGTTGATCCATGATAGAATCAGCGTTGCTAACCTGAAGAAGGAACAAAATGTTTTTGTGTTAGAAAGCAAATGACGACAGAAGGGATGCGCATTTCTTTTTGCTGAAGCAATATGGCAAAATTATTCTTTTGCTATATTCAATTCCATTATACCTGCCACATTCCTATTGCTTACAACTAGAATGCCCCTCAAACGGTTCAAATGATGATGTCATGCACAATGTTTGGCCTGCTCGGAACATCATGTATGCAGAAATTAAGGTGCTCCAGGATGTAGAGCTGCGGCTTTTAACTTTAACCACTCGTTATTCACATTTGTCATGCTGATTTGCGTTGCATGGACCGAGGCCTCTACTGAATAAACACTGTCTGTCGTAAATACCATTAAGTAAAAAGCCTTGTGTTCGTTTCTAGCGATCACCACGGTCAAGAATCACACACATACAGCACCACTTTCATTGGGCCTTTTCATTTGTATCCGCTACAGCCCGGTACACGGTGGGGTATCTACGATAAAACAAAAGGATTATGATCACCACGCACATATTTAAACTCCACCAAAGAGTAAGTCAACGCAATCCTTTGCCTGTATACTACCAAGTTGTGGTCATACTCTGGCGGTCAGATGTACATACATGAATGAGTGAGCGCGCTCCAAGGCTGTACTGAAGCCTAAGCCCATGGATATATAGTAATTCTATTGTTTAAAGAGGCGAAGTCTAGATAAGCGGACATCTGAGGGCCTAGGACGCCAAGATTGTTGGAGTTTTATTC